>NW_027203753.1:0-57538 GCF_024711535.1 Dipodomys merriami | reverse complement strand
TCAGAAAATATAATGACATCATAGCACTAAGACCTCACATTGTCATTGTGACATCATAGTTATGTCATGATCATTGATGTCACAATTAGTTGGTGATGCCATACTAGTCATGAGGTCACAATAGGTTTGTGATGTCACAATGGTTTGGTGAGTCATAATGGCATTCTAGATCCCAAATTTTTTTGTGATGTCACAGTGGTGATGAGGTCACAACGGGTTTCTGATGTCACAATGAGTTTGTAATATCCCAATATGTCCAAATTTACCAATGGAATAGAATTGAAAACCCAGAAATGAACCTACAGACCTATAGCCATCTAATCTTCGATAAGGAAGCTAAAAAAATAGAATGGAAGAAAGACAGCCTCTTCAGTAAATGGTGCTGGCAAAATTGGTTAACTACATGTAGAAAACTAAAGCTAGATCCTTATATATCACCCTGCACCAGAATCAACTCCAAATGGATCAAAGACCTTGAACTCAAAGCAGACACTCTGAAAACATTACAGGATGGAATAGGAGAAACCCTAGGTCTCCTTGGCTCAGGCCGAAATTTTCTGAATAGAGACCGGAAACACAACAAATCAAAGAAAGGTTGGACAAATGGGATTGCATAAGGTTGCAGAGCTTCTGCAGGGCAAATGACATAGCTAGCAAGATCAATAGAAAGGCCACAGATTGGGAGAAGATTTTTACTAGCCATACAACGGACAAGGGTCTCATATCTAAAATATACTTGGAACTCAAAAAATTAAACCACCCAACAACAAATCCTCAAAGAAACAACTGCCCAATAAATAAGTGGGCGAAAGACTTAAAGAGAAGCTTCTCTGAAGAAGAAAGAAGGATGGCCAATAGACACATGAAGAAATGTTCAACATCCCTAGCCATAAAAGAAATGCAAATCAAAACAACATTGAGATATCACCTCACTCCAGTTAGAACAGCAAAAATCAAGAACTCTAACAACAACAGATGCTGGAGGGGATGTGGACAGAAAGGAACCTTACTTCATTGTTGGTGGGAATGTAAACTTGTTCAACCACTTTGGAAAGCAGTATGGAGGTTCCTCAAAAGACTTCACATAGATCTCCCCTATGATCCAGCAATCCCACTTTTGGGCATTTACCCAAATGTTTACAAACAAGACCACACTAAAGCTACCAGCACAACTATGGTATTGCAGCATTATTTACCATAGCTAAGATATGTAACCAACCCAGGTGCCCCTCAGTAGATGAATGGATCAAGAAAATGTGGTATATATACACAATGGAATTCTATGCCTCCATCAGAAAGAATGACATTTCCCCATTTGTTAGGAAATGGAAAGGTTTGGAAAAAATTATGTTAAGTGAAGTAAGCCAGGCCCAAAGAAGCATAGGTCCCATGGTTTCCCTTATTTGCAATATCTAGTACAGGTATGAGTCAAGCGGAAAAGGTCAGATAATGTGATGTTAGGAAAATGAACCCTTAAATATGTATTTTAATGTTTTCGTTTTTTTCATGCATGTGTTTCTAACGCATTTATAAGATTATTTCTTTGTTGCTTTGTATGTCCCTCTCCCACAGTGTAACCCCCCACTTTCACTATATTTGATGTCAGTATAACATGTGGAGGAGATGGGAACAAACAAGTCGTTTAAGGATTCAGGTGGACCTGTTGCAACAATGAGAAGTACGTCATGTCAAACCAGCTTTACAATGTCGGTGTGTGTGGGGGGAGGGGGGTATGATTGGTTGGGGGGGAGGGGGGAGGATGGGAAGGGAGGTGAAGGGTAAACAAAGGAGGAGGCTGCAATGCTTGGTAAGAAATGTATGCATTATCCTGCCCATGTAATTGTAACCCCTCTGTACAGTATGTTCTCAAATAAAATAAAATAAAATTTAAAAAATAGGTCCAAATTTAATTGATAGTAGTTTACAGTAAAAATAGACATTCACAGAAGGAGCTTGAAGTCCCAAACAGCAAGAATTTTCTAAAATGTTATGAGCTCATACTAGATTTTTGAAAACACAATGGGACAGTGATATCATGATGGCATAGTGATGTCACAATATCATTTCAAAATAATGTTTGATGTCACAATTATTTCAGAATGCCATACTAGTGTTAATGTCACAATACTTTGTGTTGTCTCAGTGGGTTGGTGATGTCAAAATGGAATGCTGGAACTCAATTCTCATTTGTTCAAAATGAGTATATGAGTTCACACAGGGACTGTGATGTCTCCAAAGTTATTTGTTGTCACAACATTGATGAAGTACTAAGAGGTTGGTGGTGTCAAAATGTGATATTGCGGTCATGACGTCTGGCAGTATAATGACACAAGGGTCATGTCACAGTGGATTTCTGATATCACATGTCATACCTTAAAAATTATGAGGTCGAAAACAATTTGTGTGCTCACAAAGTGCCTCAGATATCAAAATGGTGACGTTACAAAATTTATAAGACAAAACATTTTTGTGAAGTCACAGTATGTTAGTAATATCAATATGGCAATGTGATGTGACAAATGGATTGTGATCTCACAATGGCTATGAGGTCACAATGGGTTTCTGTTATCAACCCATATGACATATTTGAAATAGAAATCAATCCCAGAATAGGCATTCACAATTTGTATATGATGCCACAGTGACAATGTCATGTCATAATGCTATGATGTCATTGTCATATTGTGATGTCAAATTGAGCTTATGGTGTCATAATGACAATGATATGTCACACTGGAGAGTTTGTGATGTCACAATGGAATGTCTGGTCTAAACTGTCCTCAGCATCCAACATTCTTTCTTCAGCCTCCTCCATTTTTCTTTGAAGACATTTTACTTCACTTTCTATCACCCTTCTTATTGCTGTTCTTTCTTAATGGTGGCCAACTCCTTATTAAAGTTTTCTTTTAAGTCTTGAATAGATTGCCTTACCTTCTGGCATTGGTTGCCAGACTTTTCTTTCCACTCCTTAATCTGGGTCCTTATCTTTTCATTAGCTTCTTTATTCCTCTGCTGGAGTTCCTTTATCTTTTTATTTCTGGAGGCTATGAAGTCATCTATTAGCTTCTGGTTGGCCTCATCACACTCTCAGAATAACCTATTCAGGGTATCCAATTTTTCATTCAGCAGGTTTACTAGCCTTGCAGTTAATCTATCATGAACATTATCCTCTAGGTTATTCTGGGACTGTTCTGTAGCTTGTTTGTGTGGAGATAGTTTTGAGGTTTTTGATTGGCCATATTCCTTGTGTTTCTGCAGTTGGTTCTACCCATTTGGAGACAAGAATCACATTGGTATGACAGTAGGACAGTCTTTTTATGGGGGAGGGGGAGCGGAGCCAACCCAGTGTCATGTACATATATAGATCTTAAGGTTTCAAAGTTATGTGTAAGTGTTTTCCTATTTAGCTCTCTTTTTCTTTGCTTGGAGAGGGATATTGTGGCTTCAGGGTCAAGATTATGTATAGTTGCAACTTGTGACATCCTGGGTTTGGGTGATAAGTACTCTGCTCCTTAGAGTTAACAAGATGGTCCCCTTGTACTCAAAATAGTCAAATGGAACCAATTTTGTGGTCAAATATAGAACCAAATGTAAGTTGGTTCATATATTAACCGTTAGGAATCAGTGGGCTGGAGCAGATGGAGAATTGAAGGGTTAGGATTGGAGAGATATGATTTCAAGTTCAGAAAAGAACTTGGGTATAATGATAGTAGAGGGATAAGAACAGCTTGGGGGAGGGGTATATGTATGTAGTACAATGAGAATAAAGACCTTGTTATCAAGTGTCAGAGGTGGAAAAGAATTTGAAGAAACGTTATGTAGGGAGTAGCTTAGAGATCGAGATGAAGGTAAGAAAAAGAAGTGTATTTGGAAAGTTGCTGAGATTAGAGAAAGATTTTTCAAATATTATTAGAGAGTCGCTTAATCTAAGTTAACTCCTGTAATTATTGTTTACACACGTAGAAGGAGGCCTTACTTTGTGTATAGAACTAGGCAGGGTAGCTCTGATGGAGTATTAGTATAATGTGGAGAGAGAGGAGAAAGGGAGAGTTAGAAGAAAATAAAGAATAAAAATCTGACAAATTAGATCAGAAAGTGGAAGAAGAAACCAAATAATAATGAAAAATAGAAGCTTTAAGAGAAATAGCAAATCCTAAATCACAATACACTTAAATCGTACACTTAAATAATACGTAGAAATAAAAACAACCAACAAAAGATCAGACATAAAGCCTAACAAAACAAAAAAAACAAGAATAAAAACTGAAGAATTGTTTTTTGGGGAGTTCTTTAGGGGAGCTTTAGTCTCCCCATAGATCTCAGAGCAGATTCCTGATAGAACATTGTATGTCTTGCTGTAGTCAACTTTCCTTGTGGCTTGGTTGGGAGTAGATGGCCTTTTGATAGGAGAGGGTGCCTGTTATCTAGAGTCACACTCTCAGGTCTGGTGGCAGGGAGTTTTGGGGGTTTCAGGTTTGTAGACTGCTATCATAGGCCTGCAGCTGCGTCCCAGGCTTTTCCAGGTAGCCACACCAGCCTTAGGAACAAAGCTTATGGCCGTGTTTTGTGCTGGTATGATCCCTTCTTTTGGAAGTGGATTTGGGTCAGAGGGCTTTGGGATTCCACATGGAATTGCCACCCCCAGAGATTAGACCCAGTTGGGTTACTCACGAGGTCTGTAGCTGGTGGTGTGCTGTGGCAGGAAAGACTTGGAAAAAATTATATTAAGTGAAGAAAGCCAGGCCCAAAAAAACATAGGGCCCATGATTTCCCTTGTTTGCAATAACTAGTATATGTCTGAGACAAGCAGGAAAGGTCAGATAAATTGATGTTAGGTGAAAGGAACTCCAAGATAAGGATTCAAATATTTTTGCTTTCATGCAATTGTTTCTAACATATTTATAAGGTGATTTGTTTGTTGCTTGGTATGGCCTTCCCTCATGGTATAACACCTGGTTTCACTGTATTTGATGGTTTAATTTGTGAAGGAGAAAGGAGAAAATTGTATTTAATGGTGAAAAAAAAAAGCCATTCCCTCTTAACTCAGGAACAAGACAAGGATGTCCACTCTCTCCACTTCTCTTCAATCTAGTATTAGAATGCCTAGCTACAGCAATAAGACAAGATGCAAACATAAAGGGGATCCAAATAGGAAAGGAAGAAATAAAAGTATCTCTCTTTGTAGATGACATAATCTTGTACATAAAGAATCCCATACACTCCACTCCCAAATTACTCAAGCTGATTCAAAACTTTGGCAAAGTAGCAGGGTATAAAATTAACCCCCAAAAATCAATGGCTTTTCTGTATGCCAACAATAAGAAAAGTGTGGCTGAAATTAGGAAAGCAACTCTATTTGTAATAGCGCCACAAAAAATAAAATACCTAGGAATTAACTTAACCAAAGAAGTGAAAGACCTCGATGATGAAAACTTTAAAAGCTTGAAAAAGGAAATCAAAACAGAACTTTAAAAAATGGGAAAATCTCCCATGCTCCTGGATTGGCAAGATTAACATCGTAAAAATGGCAATACTTCCCAAGGCTATCTACAAATTCAATGCGATACCTATCAAAATTCCACCCTCATTCTTCAAGGAAATAGAAGAGGCAATCCAAAAATTCATATGGAACAATAAAAGACCCCCAATAGCAAAAATGCTCCTCAACGGAAAGAACACTGCTGGAGGAATATCAATACCAAACTTCAAACTCTACTATAAAGCCATAGTAATCAAAACAGCTTGGTATTGGCACAAGAAAAGACCTCAGGACCAATGGAATAGTATTGAAAACCCAGAAATTAACTTACAGACCTATAGCCATCTAATCTTTGATAAGGGAGCTAAAAAAATAGAATGGAAGAAAGACAGCCTCTTCAGTAAATGGTGCTGGCAAAATTGGTTAACTACTTGTACAAAGTTAAGCTAGATCCTTATATATCACCCTGCACCAGAATCAACTCCAAATGGATCAAAGACCTTGAAGTCAAAGCAGACACTCTGAAAACTTTACAGGATGGAATAGGAGAAACCCTAGGTTTCCTTGGCGCAGTCCGAAATTTTGTTAATAGAGACCCGGAAACAAAATAAATCAAAGAAAGGTTGGACAAATGGGATTGCATGAAGTTGCAGAGCTTCTGCATGGCAAAGGACATAGCTAGCAAGATCAATAGAAAGCCTAAGGATTGGGAGAAGATCTTCACTAGCCATACAACGGACAAGGGTCTCATATCTAAAATATACTTGGAACTCAAAAAATTAAATCCCCCTACAACAAATCCTCAAAGAAACAAATGCCCTATAAATAAGTGGGCTAAAGACTTAAAGAGAAACTTCTCTGAAGAAGAAAGAAGGATGGCCAATAGACACATGAAGAAATGCTCAACCGCCCTAGCCATAAAAGAAATGCAAATCAAAACTACATTAAGATACCACCTCAAACCAGTTAGAATGGCAAAAATCAAGAACTCTAATAACAATCGATGTTGGAGTGGATGTGGACAGAAGGGAACCTTACTTCGTTGTTGGTGAGCTAAGATATGGAACCAACCCAGATGCCCCTCAGTAGATGAATGGATCAAGAAAATATGGTATATATACACAATGGAATTCTATACCTCCATCAGAAAGAATGGCATTGCCCCATTTTTTAGGAAATGGAAAGACTTGGAAAAAATTATATTAAGTGAAGTAAGCCAAGACCAAAGAAACAGGTCCCATGGTTTCCCTAATTTGCAATATCTCGTATATGTATGAATCAAGCAGAAAATTTCAGATAAGGTGATGTTAGGAAAATGAACCCTAAGATATGTATTTAAATGTTTTTTTCTTTCATGCATTTTGTTTCTAACGCATTTATGAGATTATTTCTTTGTTGCTTTGTATGTCCCTCCCCCACAGTATAACCCCTGCTTTCACTATGTGGTGTCGATATAATTTGTGCAGTGGAAGGGGAAACACAACTCCCTTAAATAAGGATACAGGTGGACCCGTTGCAACAATGAGAAGTACAAGTTGTCATGTCGAAAATGAACTTTTCAACTTCGGTGGGGGGTGAAGATTGGGTGGGAGAGATGCTGGGAAGGGATGGGAAAGGGACACACAAGACTATCTGCTAGTAGCAGATGGTGTGTACCCAATCCCAGAGATAGACAAGTGCTTGAGGGGCACGGGCAGAATTTCCTCCATGGCCTATAGTCACATCACCTCCCTGTGTTAGGATCAAGATTAAGGAATGAATATTATGTTGTCCCTTTCCTATTTACATTTCCTTCTGGGCTACTCTGGTGCTGATTGCACTCTCTAATGGAAATAGTTTTGACCATGGAGGCTCGATCAGTGGTGATAAAAGAGTTTTTATTGGAATGCTAGTGTTGTACAGGTGGCTAATTTCAAAGACCTGCAGCCAGCAAATACACAACACAGGAAACAGACCACAGAGGAAACAAAGGACAAAAACAATGTAACAAACCAATTCAGCTCCAATGGATTGCTGAATGAATTTGGATGCCATGTTGACCAGAGAACAGCCAGGAGACAGGAGACAGGACATGAACATGGAGACATATGACATGGTGTAATGGCACCTGAGCTGGTCCACACATGAATCGGGTCAGTACATGGGGAGAGTCAAGGAAACTCCCAGTCCCAGGCACTGAAATGACAGAGTTAAAAACCTACCAGCCAGATGTCTACCCAGAATTTAAAATTCTGCCATTACCAGTCTATTGTCTTACTAGAAACTTTTATACATTCTGTGTATTTTTCTTGTTCGATAATGTTTGTATTTTTTGGACTAAAACTTTTCAGTAGTTTTGTCGGATATGTATGGTGGAGGTTTATTCTTTTAATTGCACCACTCTGGAAGTATTTTCGTGCATTTGTCCTTTATCATTCACTTGTGAAAAATACCTTAGCAAGGTACAGTAATCTTGGTGGATAAAATGCATTTTTTCAGTACTGTAAGGACTTCCTAAGGACTTCTACCATGCCCTGCTGGTATGTATGTATTATATTTAGGAGTCAACTGTTAGAGGAACAGGGGCACACCTAAGTGTTATGAGTTCCATTTCTCTCCTATTCTAGAGAATCTTCCATACAAAATTCACTTTTGACAGCTTGATCATACAATAGCTTGCTATAGATGTGTAGATGTCATTGACAAAAATTTGATTAGCATTTTATGTTTTTGTATCTTAGTATATATTTTTATCCTTGTGTACATAGAATTTTAAATACTGTCATTACTTATTAGAACAAGCATTTTAACTTGTTGGCATCCTCAACCATTTATTGAATCCACAAAACACTAATATTTACTATTATATATACTGTTGTCAACTTTTGACAAAACTTCTTTCACATGTCCTTATCCTTGCTTTCAGTTTAGTCAACCATATTTACATGTTTGATTAGACTTCCTTCAAGGTAATTATTTTCTTCTGTATAGAAGATATCACTAACCTAACTGCAATAAGTTGAGAAATTTTAAATGTACATATATATTTATATACATATAAATATATATACACTATATATTGAAAAAGTTCATATTCTCATTTGAATTTTGATGTTCCCACTATTGTTTCTTTCTTTGAACAATTCATCTTTACTTCCTCATATTAATTTCCTTAAAATGTGCACACATACATACATAGGAATGAATGCACAAACATGACAGAATAGAAACAAATGTACTTTAATACTTTTTAGTCCTGTTTTCTTTTCTAACCACTATCTCAATCTAAAAATATTGTGAAGGTAATAGTTATTACTGCCTTTTATCATAGTGGCCTTGGAACTGGGATTAAATGTAGAGTTTGCTCACAATTCTTTCCTCATCCCTCAGGTTGGATGTCCCGCTGTTAAGAATGAATTACTTAGAGTTGAATGTATCCCTTTGTCTGTGTTACATGAATGAAAATACATTTCCCCCACCTAATATTTAAACTCTTGTTCTGGTTGATATTTCAGGAAGTGTTGTTCACTATTTTGGGTGTGTGAGCAGAGCTTGCTATAGAATCATATCTAAATGACACTTTGCTCCTGAAAGATGTTCTTAAATTGAAAATTTGTTAGCCTGACCTCCCATACAACCACATACCCTAAACTGATTGACTCAAACCCAAGTTTTAATTTTATTTTTTTTAATTCCCTGGCTTGAACACAGGACTTGAGTGTTGTCCTTGAGCCTCTTTGTACTCAAAGCTAGCATTCTACTACTTGAAACAAGGCACCTCTTCTGGCTTTGAGTGGTAAATTGGAGGTTAATATCCCACGGGGACTTTCCTACTTGTGCTGACTTTGAACCATGATAGATAGATCTCAGACTTCTGAGTAGTTAGGATTACAAGCGTGAAACACTGGTGCCCAGCAAAACAAAAGTTTTTTCACACACATGGAAATTGTTACTCTGAGATAAAGACAACTGAATACTTGATGTCTCATGAAAGTCTATTCCATATTTAAGGGACAGGTTTGTACTGTGGTGCATGTGGAAGTGGGGATAAAGCAAGCTCTCTCATGGCTTAAGTAAGTTTCTGAATCTCATTGATAACAAATTCCCTTCATGTCCTTACTTATTCCTATTTACAAACATAAGTACAATATTTGCATTCCATCCTGATTAGGGTAATATTTTAACATATTCATTGGCAGAGAAATAAGCATTCAGTCCATCAAAATCTTAAGTTTTTAAAAACTCCTCAAAATTCTATGCTTATTATGTAGGCTTATTTTCAAGAACTACAATTTGTTTTGGGCTTGGATTTTACTATTGAGATTTTTTTAAAAACATGATCTTTTACATAACTTGATTCTGGGATTTGATATATATGAGGTTCAATATGGAAGTTGGACCACATTTACAGATCCCTTCATTTGCCTCTTTAGGAAGTTCGAGATCCCAAACTACTCTTGTATGAAAGACTAAGTCTATAGCGTTTACAGATTCATCAGGATTAAAATCTTCCCAGACTTGGACACTACTGGACTTCTACAAGATTCAATAGGTGAAAGTAGGACAAGTGAGGAGATACTTTAAAATGTCTAACTTGGTGCCCTTTCAGGTATTAGAAAAGAATGAAAGGAGGCTGAGAAAATGCCATCGCCACTAAGATGCAGCCTGCAACAACAGCAGTTAAGCTGGGAAAGTTTGACTTAGAATGTTTATCAGACCTGAGCCTTTGCTCCTCTCCCCCAGTTTGCCTGACAGCTAACCATACACGTCTGCATGATGCCTCAGGTTGACCACCTCCACAGCCCTTGCAGGCTGGACGCTGGCCTACAGCCAGGATTACAAGGAAAGCTAGCTGAACAGATATTTCAAGGAATTATTCTTTTTTCTGGAGTAGTTGGATTTATCTATGTGTACATGGCTGAACAGTTTAGATGGAATATATAACTATAAACTATATAGTTGGCCGGATTGGCTTTTCTGTGTTTGCTGACATTTCTTCCATGGCCCATCTACAAATGACATCCCCTCACAACTAAGGAACAGAAGACAAGAAAAATGGGATAGAAAAATTAAGAGGCATGCTAAAATAATTGATTGGGGTTTTCATGAGAACACATACTTTTGTTTTCTCTGAGGTGATCTAAATTGATATCATAACCAAATTATGAGATTAAAACTTCCTATGCTCATAAACAAAGTTGCATGTAGATATAGTTTTCTTTATATTTCAAAGACAGTTAGAAATAACTCAGTTGTGTTTGACTAATACATATTTTAAACCAACTCTTCATTATCTTGTTATGAAATGGAAAACTAAACACAAGTATACAATGTTTCTTCCAGGTATAAATAATAAATGCCTCATAAATGACAGCAAAAAAAAAAGAAAAAAGATGAAAGGGAAAGGTATTTAGGAACTTATCAAATTTTGTGATATCCAAGAGTGCATTCAGCCAAGCTCTGGTGGCTCACTCTTGTAATCCTAGCTACTCAGGAGGCTGAGACCTGAGGATCACAGTTAAATGCCAGCCCGGGGAAGACAGACCATGAGACTCTTAGCTCCAATAAATCACAAGAAAAACAAAAGTGGCACTGTGGCTCAAGCAGGAGAGTGCTAGCATGGAGCTAAAAAGCACAGGGACAGCCCAGTGTTCAAGCCCCACAACTGACAAAAAAAGTATGCATTCAAAGATAATGGGATATCTATAATCTAATTAGCTTGGAAAAGGGAAAGGAAAAGTTACTGCAGATTTCAGGTTTATTTAGAGTTTTAAGCCTTATCAATAATTTCCTTTAAGAACTGGGAAGTTGAAAACGACTTTAGAATAAGAAAATATGTTAAGCTGGGTGGTTCACATGTGTTAATCCTAGCTACTCAGCAAAATTATCTATAATTAACAATGAAAATGCAGGAAATAATTTGTATTTCAAGGAGTAAATGCTAGCCTTGAAGCAAAAACAAAAAAAAATGAATGAGGCTCTCAGGTTGTGAAACTGAACTAGCACACGCACACGCACACACACATTCACACATTCACACACACACACACACACACACACACAAACATGCATGCTCATGTGCAAGGTATGTTGAAGTAAATCAGTCTCAGAAAGAGAAATGGGGTCTGTGTCCCCAAAAGAAAAAAGTAAAACACACATATCCATTGTCATGTATATCTGATCAAGCTGCCTAAAGTAGAGTACACATAGAAGTAAAATTTTATGGTGTAACCTCTTTGACCAACTAACAGTATCAAATGTGAACAGTACAAAGATGAATCATATATTGTCTCAGTGGGGTAGGTGTTAAAGAAGAATTGAAAAGTGGCAAAGGAATAGGGAGTCGATGGTTGAGAAAATACTATGTTAAGATTCAATGTACATATGTGAAAATGGAACTAGGAAAGAAAAGGGATGGATGGTGTTTTTATAGATTGGAGCAGTTGAAGGAAACTGTAACAAAGTCCAAGAGATATTGTCCAAACCTACAACTGTTTAAGAAATTTATCCATGGGGCCTATAATCCTAATTACTCAGTTGGTTAAGAACTGAGGATTGTGGTTTGAAGGCAGTCATGGCAGAAAAGTTCATGAGACTCTTATCTCCAACAAACTACTGAGAATAGGCTAGAAATGGTGCTGTGGCTTAAGTTTTACAGGACTAACCTTCATCACAGAGAGATTCTGAAACAGCACTCAGATCTTGAATTAAAATGACAGGACAGGCACAAAAAAAGAAAAAAATAAACAAACAAAAAACAAAAAAATCTTAATTTTTATATTTTTGAAAATTACAAGAAAAATCAATGTTCCACCTACTTCAAGTAGTTATATAATATACATTATTACAGCGATTATGGTGGATAGAAATTTTCTCATTTATGTAGCATCCAATGTTCATTCCCTTTAGCTTATTTTGGAGCTTTTGATTACACCCTGAACAACAATAAGTTTCCTGTTCTCTATCGGATTGCTTGAGAGGACACACCAATAGCCACTGCTCTGGTATCGTTATTGCTTCACTTCAGCTGATTGGGACTGTTAATAATACAAGATGAGAATGGTTTGAGGATTCTTCATGAATTGAAAGAAGAGATGACTAAGAAATGAATTTGTGTAGCCTTTGCAATAGAAAGAACTCCTAAACAATGCCATTTCATAAATATTCAAAATTATGGAACGTTATATCCAGATTAATACATCTTCAGCAAATATCCTCATTATATATGGGAATAATGAATCCCTGTTGGACTAAACAGTGTGTTTTGAGCAATTTTTAATAAAAGGCAAAGTTTGCATTGTGAACTCACATTGGGATTTAATGATGAGAAGGAAGTATTTCATGCTAGATTGATTTCATGTACCTCATTTTTTGCACCATCACCCAGATATTTCTGGATTCAGAGATTTTCTTAAGACAGTTATTCCTTCCAAATACCCAGAAATTGTTTTTCCTTCCTGGGCTATGGTTTCTCTTTTTTGATTGTTCAGATTCTAAGTCTGACTAATGTTTGAGAAATGTCCTCCTGATAACTCCTTTGACTGGTTACCTAGGCATATTTTTGACATGACTATGTGTGGACACAGTTACAATATATACAATGCTGTTCATGCTGTGGCGTAGGCTCTCCATGAGATGATTATTTATCAAACAATACAAACAATGGGAAACAGAAAAGGGAGAGTTCCTTTCCCTGCAAATATAAGGCCTTCTTTTTTGGATGGTACACACTTACAGAAAAGTCACTTCCTAGAGAGGTTTCTTAGTGTGTAAAATTAAAAACTTAAGGTATTTTTCCAAAACCTAACAAATTATAATTATTTAAATTTCTGTGAGGTACTCTAGATATGGGTTCACGTGCTTAAGTAAAAACAGAACAGTTACAAGGACAAAATGTATTCGACGTTTCCATAATTCCTTTTAGTTACAAATAAGCTCAACATGCCCATAGGTTATGTTTTGAAAAGTAAAAATTCACCCTTTTCCTATGAGTTTCATAAGTATAAACCAAGCACAACCTGCTAAAACTAATTATCTATACTTTTCAAAAGTGATCTAGATTTGTTCTATGTATTAAAATTTTTACAAATCTCACACTGTATACATTAGTTATTGTAGAAAAATACAGCTGTGAATAGTCTCATTCATGATTCTTTACATGGAATTGGCTTTTCTTGAAGAGAACCTTTTTTACTTCTTTGCTGAGTGACCAGGAATTCAAAGGTTTATTTTGATTATTCTCCCTAGAATTTCTTCTTTTTTTATTAATATGTCTTTTTGATTGTTAAAATATCATACAGAGGGGTTACAACTACATGAGCAAGGAAATGAATACATTTCTTATCAAGTATTGTTGACTCCTGCTTAGTTTCCCCTTACCATCCCTGTCCCCCATTTCCCCCCACCTCCCCGCTAAAGTTGTAAAGATTTTTTTCCACAGAACATCTTGTACATCTCATTGTTGCAATGGGTCCACCTCTATCCCTATCTAAACAATTTGTTTTTTCACTTCCCATCCACAAATTATACCTACATCAAATCCAGTAAAAACAGGGGTTTGTGTACCGTGAGGGAGGGACATAAAAAGCAACAAAGAAATCATATTATAAACACATTAGAAATAATAGCAAGAAAGAAAAACTGACTGAGATGCCCCTCAGTAGATGAATGGATCAAGAAAATATTATACACACACACACACACAAATACACACACACACACACACACACACACACACACACACACACACAATGGATTTCTATGCCTCCATCAGAAAGATGACATTGCCTTATTTGTTAGGAAATGGAAAGACTTGGAAAAAAATATTTTAAGTGAATTAAGCCAGGCCCAAAGAAACATAAGTCCCATGGTTTCCCTTATTTACAATAACTAATATATGTCTGAGAATAGTTGAAACAGTCAGACATGTTGATGTTAGGTAAAATGAACCCCAAGATAAGGACTCCTAGAATTTCTTACATAACAATTCATCACCGATCTGTGCTATTTTCAAATTATGAATCTGAAATTAAACACAATCAGATTTTCTGTTTTAACTCTGGGATGTACTTCAACATAAGATGGTGTAATTCTTTTAGCGGTACCCTTTCTGATGAACATACAATTTGACAATCCTGCTGGATATCAAGTGATTTTGCATGAGAGAAGTAAGTTAGAGGCAGAGTGTGACATTGTGAACCTTTGGAATTTTCCAGGTCTTCAACTTCAGGTAAAAGTAGGAAAGTTTTCTCTGTATACACTCCGTGGCATTAACTGTCTTTATCTGAAGATATGATATAGTGGGCCATTGGAACTAGAAAATGTGTTGGATCTAACTCTAATGATGCAAAATTCACCCTTAGAAGTTATACTTGTTTGTTTCTAGTAAATTACTCCTGTAATACAAGCAATTTAGATCACTGAGATAGTGATATGACTTAAAATCATTCCTAGCAGGGAAGCCTGTGAGATTCTATTTGCCAATTAATCACCAGAATCATGGAAATGGAGCTGTGGATCAAGTAAAACTCAATTACAAAGCCCAGTTCAAGCCTTAGTTTTGGCACACACACACACACACACACACACACACACACACACACACACACACACACACACACACACATACACACACACAAACATACACACACACAACCTTTATGCCCTATGTACTTAGAAACAACCTAGTATTGCACATTTAAGTATTTTTAACTTAAGAAAATGTATTAATTGACTACTAGATAGAAGATGAAGTAAATAAATTAACAGGGGTAGACACTGGTGGCTCGTGTTAGTTTAAAGCCCAAATGGACAGAAAGTTCTGTGAAACTCTTATCTCTATTAACTACCCCAAAGCTCAAGTAGGATTGGAGCTCAAGTGGTAGAGTGCTAACCTTGAGCAAAAAAAGCTCAAGGAGAGTGTCCAGACAGTGATTTTAAGCCCGAGGATCACTAACCAACACCCTCCAATACAAAGTTAGTTTGTTTCTGAATGTTTGTTTAGAATGTTATCATAAAATATAAACTGCTTTTTCCCTAGCAGGTTTCTATGCTGTAACAAAGCATCAGAGGATCACTTTATGTGTATTAACTATTTATTTTGCTGGCTTCTGTATATGTTCCATTCACTGCTATTTGGACATATTTGGTGAGAAGAATCAGTGAAGAACACTGTATGAGAATATTCTCACAGCATGGCCACTGCATAAATACGAAGAAAATGAGATTAGACTGGGGCTTCATGTAATTGTCTAAAAACAGAGACATGTGATTTACCCTACACTCTACTTTTAAAGCTTCAAATAGAATTCTTCCTTGGTCCTCATCATGTCTCTGATGAGTAGGATACTGTGAATAATGACATGAATTCAGGAAAAGTGCATAGGGCTGGAGACTAGGATTTGTTTTCTCAGCACTAATCTCTACCATTTAAAAGTCTCTCACTTGTCAATAGTTCTTTGGTCTCGTTAGAGATCAAGGTTGTTATATGATGTGGAATCTATAACAGCATTGATGTAACTGTCTAGATTTATGCTTATAGAAATACTATGCTTATGGGAATGTGACTCAGTGGTAGAGTGCTTGCCTGGCATGCATGAGGCCCTGGGTTCACTCCTCAGTGCCACATAAACAAAAAAAATTAAAAACATTTTAAAAAATAAATACTATGCTTAATAATGCTATTCTTTGAAACATTGGAATTTTTGGGTAAAACGCTGAATATTAACTGGCACATACCAGATATTTCTAAGCTTCCTCATTTTGTCTGCAGTGCAAGTTTTGATCCTGTATTTGGGGAATCACATCAGGAGGGAAAGGCTGCCTGTTGATTTGATTGTACCCCTTGCTGAGAGTATAAGATGGCTAGTCTGACAGGTAATTGCATGATTTAGGTAGAAATACATTCTCTCTCCCCAAAAATCCCTGCTCCTTTCAATGCAAAAGTTATGTATTAGAATTGTAGCATCAGTATTTCTTTCCTCACTTATTAATTTAATTGTAACTATAGATGATACTGCTCCATGAAAAAGAATCACACAGTTTGAATTACTTGTAGGGTTATTTTTTCTACTCTGTTTTCTGTATGTTTATTCAACTACTCAGTAATATAAGTACCTTTGATTGTATTAAATTCAAGTCCTTTTTATGGACAAGGTCTCCATCTTCTTCAAAATTACCATTAGACTATAAAGAAAACAGACATCTTTCACATGTCAATTTCCTAGTGCTTAGAAATGTTCTTGAACAGAGCAAGTGCTTTGTGTTGGTTTTAGCATAAGGAGCAGTCAAAAGTGTTCTGTATAGTATGACTTTGGAGCCTCAGAGTGTGATTTGATTCTCTGTCCCAATGCATTACAGGTGACAAGGAGTGACAAATTCAACAACTGAAAGCATGGGCTACATAACTAATTAATATTGAACAGAAGCATACGGGAATTTTAATTTCAGCTGCATAATTTTGGATGAATGGTTTGAATAATACACACAACGCTAAGAATTATTATGGCAGTGCTTTGCGTTCAGAAAAATTATGGATTATGGATACTTTTGTATATTCATTTATTTTGTCATTCTTATACATCACTATGCTTCTTAATACTCAAATATATTTCATTAATATTTTCTACTTAACAACGTTCCATATTTCATACACTTATTAGTGTGTTTTCTATAATAGTTGTAGAGTTCTATTCATATATCTGCTTTTTGCCACATCTGTAAGTTTGTTTTGTTGGATCAGTCTCTCCCCATCCTCTCTGTTTCCTTTCCTCCTTCATTCTCTTTTTTTAATTAATAAGCTTTTTTTTATTTTGAAAATATTGTACAGAGGGGTTACAATTACATGAGCAAGGTAATGAGTACATTTCTTATCAAGCATTGTTGCCTCCTACTTAATTTCCCCTTACCATCCCTGCCCTCCCAGCTCCTCCCTGACCCCAACTCCCGCCAAAGTTGCAAAGTTCGTTTTCTGACATAACGTCTTGTACATCTCATTGTTGCAGTGGGTCCACCTGTATCCCTATTTAAACAATTTGTTTTTTCCCTTCCCCTCCCCAAATTATACCAACATCAAATACAGTGAAAACAGGGGTTATACCGTGGGGGAGGGAAATGCAAACCAACAAAAAGGGGAGGGACATGCAAAGCAACAAAAAACATCTTATAAATATGTTAGAAACAATAGCAAGAAAGAAAAACAATTTGAGTCCTTAGCTTGGGTTCATTTCACCTAACATCAACTCTTTTTCCTCTACTTTCTCTAAATTGCTTTAGAATTTCAAGAATTGATTTATATCATTAAAATACACTTTAAATGTGTATCATGATGCATTGGATGTGTGGAGTTCTGTTTCACGAAAATATAGATTTACAATTGTTTGCTTATCCATGGTTGTATTTTTTTAAACATATTCTTGTTTAATACCTTTAAAATATTATACATACAAAATTATAGATGTATACTTTGTATGATACCAATAGATTCTACATCTCTTGATATTAAGTAAATATTCAATGTCCAATATTTTAATTGTATAAGAAATGCATTGTTCATTATTTAATGGACTAAATTTTCGGATTCTGTTCAAGATTTGACTATTTAAAACACATGGTCACCTAATGGCAGGTCTTCCTACCATCATCTATTGCTCATTGTGCATTTCCTCTGACAGTATCATTTATAATAAGTGAGTGATTGTGGGCTAACAATGGACTTCTATTGCTTTACTATTTTGTCGGTTGTGGGACTGGAACTCTGGGCCTGGGTACTCTCCATGAACTTTTCAGATCATGGCTAGCATTCTACTACTTGAGCCACAGTGCCACTTTGGTTTTTTGGTGGTTTATTGGAGATTAGATTTTCCGGAATTTTCCTGTGTGTGCTGGCTTTGAACCGCAATCCTCAGATCTTAGCCTCCTGAGTAGCCAGTTTTGCCAGCAGCACCTGGCTGTTTTGAATTGGAATTGGCAATTGAATTGAAAATATAACTATGTATTGAATTGGAAATATAACTATATTGGCAAAAATCTTTATATTTCTTTTCCTTTGAAATGGAATATTACCTAGCAAATATTTCTATATCATTAGTAATTGTATAAAAAGATGGTTAAAATACTTCAGTTTCTATTGAAGTTCAGGTTTGTCTTCTCTGGATTTTAATAATTGCATCAATAGATTGGATTAATGTTGCTATGTAAAACATTAATTACTCATTCAGTAGCAAACAATTAATTCTCATCCAAAAATGAATTCCCCACATGAATTCCACTATGCAAAATTCAGAGTACATTTTGTCAATCAGGAAAAGAGCAGATTATCAAATCTGAGTTAGAAAAAAGAGACTAGCGATGATGATTAAGACATTCTGTCAATATTGTGCAAATATTATAGTCAATTGTAGAGAAGACATTGGTGTTGACATTGGTGATAGCAAGGCAATGAAAGAAGATATTCAAATGCTTGCTACCCACTTAAATGAGGGGTAATGAGATGAACAGAGCATTCAAATTGGTAGCAAGTATCCCAGGGAAGTACATATTAAATATACACATAATAATTTATGCATGTATAGTTAGTATTCACTAGTGGGGCAGAGGTTTGGGTGGCATGAGTTCCTAAGAGCTCCACAGAATGATGTCTTCAGGCATTTGCTCTATTTAACTTCAGGTTAGGCACAAAAAGAGTATATACTGTTACTATCATAGTACAATGGTGTCACCTAGTTTGACTATTCAGTTTCTCCAGGAAAGATACAGAAATCCATCCTTTCATGGACACACACACACACACACACACACACACACACACACACACACACACACAAATAGGAACACAAATGTGCACACTCACATACACACAAATGTAAAGGAACTAAAAACTAGTCATTTTTTTAGAGGCAGAGAATTAAGATCAAATGATATATATATACAATTCAGGCTGATAATAGAACTATAATTTTTCATGTGCACTAGTGGCTCACATGTAATCCTAGCTGTTCAGGAAGCTGAGATCTAAGAATCATGGTTCAAAGCCAGCCCTGGCAGGATATCCATGAGACACTTACCTACAATAGACCAATAGAGAATCAGAAGTGGAGCTGTTTCTGAAGGTGGTAGAGTGCTAGCCTTGACCAAAAAAGAGCACAGGACAGTGTATCTGTCCTGAGTTAAAGACTCACCACAGAGAAGCAGTGTGTTTCTTCAGCTTAAATCTCTTTAAATAATCATAGATAAATCTAATGTGTCTTGAACTGCTGAATGCAGAGAGAAAACAAATTTGAAAATACCAAGAAGGTTTGGTAGTATATTTATTAGACACTAAAAACAACAAAATATATACCAAAGGATAGTGGTGCTGGAGGTTTGCCCTGGCTTTGAGCTGCACAACTTCTGATATTATTGCTTATAGATCCTTAATCTACTTGCTTGTTATTAGTTGATGTCAAAGAAAAACTCTGTTAGGACCACTGAATAACTACAACTCTGTTAGCCAAGGTGTGTTGTCACATTGGTTGCTTCTCATCCATTATTTTAGATTCAAAGTATTTCAATTCAATGAAAAGTATTTCCTATCAGATCAGTATCACATACTTCAGAACCAGGAATTTTAAGCCAGGCACACAGTTGTTAAGAGAACTTGTACCTCTGTACAAAATCTGCTGTTCAAATGAAGACTACAACACATAAATATGTTTCATAGAGGATGGTTGGTGAAAGTGAATGGTACCATTATGGATTAGCCACTTATTCTTCAAGCAAAGAGATCAATGATGTCTACATTTAAGTTGTGTTACCCAATTTTGAAGAAAAACACAACAGAAGTTTTATTGACAAAATAAAAATACCAAGAAGCAATGAAAAGTTGAATTAATGCCACAGCAGATAATTCATGAGGACTGAAAGTAAAAAGTGACACAGGATAAGACATCTTTCCTGGCATAAATCATTAATGCCTTAAAATGGAAGAACACCTCTGGGCACCAGTATATCATGCCTACTACTTATTAGGTCGAGATCTGAGGATCATAGCTCAAAGTTAGCTTGGGCAAGAAATCCCATGAGATTCTGCCCTCCAGTTAACCCACACACACAAAAAAAGAGCCAGAAGTGCTGTTGTGGCTCAGGTGTTAAAACACTAGACTTGGGGCTGGGAAGGTGGCTCAGTGGTAGAGTGCTTGCCTTGCATGCCTGAGGCCCTGGGTTCGATTCCTCAGCACCACATTAAGCAAAAAGAAAAAAGCCGGAAGTGGCGCTGTGGCTCAAGTGGTAGAGCGCTAGCCTTGAGCTGAAGAGCTGAGGGACAGCGCCCAGGCCCAGAGTTCAGGCCCCACGACCGGACCAAAAAAAAAAAAAAACAAAAAACAAAAAACAAAAAACAAAAAAAAAAAAAAACACTAGACTTGAGCACAAAAGCTTAAGGACAGTGCCCAGGTCCTAAATTCAAGGCCTGTAACCTTCACAAATACACACACACACACACACACACACACACACACACACACACAAACTAGTAAAAGTGAAACCCACTCCCACAATCAGCAGGAAGGGGCTAATCTTTCCCTTAGTCTTCCCTTTTGATTCATGTAATAAGCCTTGTTTCCCATTAGGTTGCTAGTTATTTTTTCTGGTCTTCTTTTGATTAATAAAAGTGACACATATGGATGATTTTCTGCTTGAAAAGATACAAAACTCTTTGAAACAAGTAGCCAAGAAAAAGATCTTTACCCATCATACTTACAATCTAGAAGTAAATACGGTATGCTTACTTCTATTTGAGGACCATGGCACACTCTACTGGTGTTTCTTAATCAAGCTGTTTGGTGTAACACCTGAAAAATCTAGTTTCACCTCTTCTGCCTCAGTCCTTCTCCTTTAGTTGAAGGAAAAAGATAGAGTGGATTTTCTCTTCTTTCTCCAATGTGATAACCTGCCCCTCTAAAAGTATAACTGTAACACTGTCTTCTCAGATGCATGAGGTGAAAAGGCTTTGTAAAATGCAAAGAACTTTGGGAAGAAATTTGTTATACTGCACTGATAGATACCATCTTGAAAATACATCGCACTTCCTTATCTCCCACATTTTAGTTATGGTCAATTTTCAGAAAGACTTTTCTAAGAACATTGCTTTTAGAGGTACTAATACCTTGGAATGTAAGAAAGAGTTGCATCACATTTGTACTAGAAAAAACAGTTTATTGACCAAGATCACTTCATTTGCTTGACTTTCTAATATATACTCTTTCAATTGTATATTCTTAAAGGTTGCAACACAGAGACTTAAACAACCCTATTTTTAAATAAAAAGCTGTACCATGTACTCACACTGATATACAGAGAAAATTCCTTGAATTCTGACACTGTGGAAAAGACAGTAAAGAGACCAGATTGAAACTGTAGAGTTTTGCCTATGTTCTGCTATAAAACAAACAGATTTCCCAAATGCCTAACCAACTCAGAAATTTCTAAAACAAAAGATTACTACACTTGAAAATAGTGAATCTGATATCTAAACTTTTGCCATTTTGTTATCCAAAACTCTATTCTAAAATGAAAATGATGGAATAAAATATGAAAATGCAATGTAAAGATAATTTCAGACACAACACTGATTAGACAAACCTTTTTCTCAACTGTCGGAAGTGTAATGAAAGGGATTATATGAACCATAGCACGCAAATAATCCTTAAAACCAAGGGGAAAGAATGTAAGTATTTACATATCAACAAATAATTAGAGATCATCAAAAAGACCACAGAGAAATTATGTCTGTATAAAAATCACTTAATGAAGTCATGACTATAGTTGCTGAATGGGGCAGTAGAGAAAGAGGCAATAAAATCACTCATGCAGATTGAAAAACAACTATAAAAAGTTCTTTCACATAAAAAGAGTGGAATTAAACAGTTTAGAGAAAAACATAAAATGATTAGACTATATTTCCAGATGTCACATTATAAGAATGGTTAAAGGGAATTATCTAGAGAATAGGACAAAACATGTTAAGAACTCTGATTACACAAATATGCAGTGTTAAGAATAATTACACAAATTTGGAACAAAAATTCAACTTTCTATGTTCAAATTTGGTCTCCCAGAAAATATTTTTGATATTATGGATATATCACCAATGTAGTTAAGAGTTTATAGATAATGGTACTATAAAGTGAGTGATTTCAATTGTTTATATTATGGATACCTTGAGTTGGGAACATGCTAAGATATGTGCACTGCTAATGAACAGTAAAATGTAATCGGAAGACTATTTAGATGAGTTTAAATATATTTCAGTAAGTGGGAAATCACAAAAATGCACAAAAATATACTTTATTTCCTAAGGGGGCAGAGAAAACCTATAAAGCACCAAATTAAATGAGTAGACAAAAAGCTTAAGAAGTTTATTTGCAAGGACCACACAAATAGAAAACTTACAGATATGCATACATTTATCAGTAGATAAATGATCAGTTTTAGTAGCAATTATCAAATGCAATAATTAAAACACAGCCACAGTGAATTGGATGGCCAGGACCAACTTTTGTGGCTATACAAGAAAGTACATTTGAATAAAAAGGTACAAGATTTGGAATAGAAAATAATTTCTACAACTCCTAGAATCTTAGCTATTCATGAATAGCTCAGGGTCACAATTAAAATACAAAGGGGACAAATATGTCCATGAGACTTTCTAGGCTTCTTTAGCTAGGGTTGTGACTAAATAGAACAATGGCTTTGACAAAAAGCAGCTCATTTATGGAGCCCAGGCCTTGAGTTCAAGTCCAGGAACAGCACAAAATGAAAAAGAAAGGTATGGAGGAAGGGAGGGAGGAAGAAAATAGAAGGAAGAAAGGAATGAAGGAAGGAAGAAAGGAAGCAGGGAGGGAAGAAAAGATAGATCATTTCCAGATATCTATGTGGATGTTCAAAATTTGGGCTGGCTGCTATTCTTGGATGCTTTGCAGGCTCAGGGAATGGGCCATCTGTGGGAATGACTTGCAGAATTAAGGTAAAAAGGTGCGGAATCCATTGAGTTGTTTGCCAACCATTTGAATGAGGAACAGGGCTGTGGGAATCAGGCCTATGATCCTATCACCTTCGAGTTTCTTCAGAAGGTGCCCGGGTGCTGGGTGTGGGTCAGTAATCCCAGCAGAAGCTGCTGTCTGATTGAAAGGTATGTGTTGGACAGTGGGGTCAGGTTAAATTCATGCCAAGGGACCAGAAATTAGTACCAGAATCTTGAAGCTTGCAGTCAGTGCCTGGCTCTGATGAGATTCAGAGAGTCCTGCACACAAGGTCCATGTCTGGTACACCAGGATGAGCATCAGGACCCCATCCATGCTCTAGCATCTAACCTTGCAAAGCCTACTGAGCAACCACTCCTTTGTCATTTCAGCCCTGGAGAATCTACCATTGCTATTATTCCCTACTCTTTATGGAGGGCTGTGTCCAGGGCCACTCAGAGGTGCTGAAGGCCACGGTGTAGGCCTGGCCCTTCCTCTTCTTTCCCTTGAGGGATCTGGCAGAATCACCAAACCTGGAGGCCTTCAAAGGGCTTGATCTCCTAGTGTCCTCAATGGGTTCGATCTCCTAATTGTCAAGAAGGAGCACCCCATTGGGTGGAAACAGCAAGTGCTGTTTGTGGCAATTTGTGGCAATTGCAACTTGAGATAAGGATTTAGAATTATCATTCCATGGCACGAATATCTTCTCTGGAAGTCCTGACTGAAAGGTCAACAGAGAGTCACCTTTCAGCTGGGACTGAAGAACAGCCTTTGATCCTCTCCATTAACCTGACTATCGAAGATGGCACCCAGGATGAATTCCAAACCTATCTCCGCTAGTGGGCCAGGAAGTGGAAAGAAGGAGTCCAACTGTGCTCAACCAAGCTTCAGATTCTGTCTGGCTCCTCTACAAAATCCGGAAGGCTCTGCATGAGGTGAGCCTTGACTCCATCACTGAACTTGTGTTGAACAATTTCTGGTGTCCAGAAACCATGAGAAAATTTTCTCCTTCCCGGGGTCAGACAAAGAACCTTTGCCTATTCTTCTCCAAGATAAGTGGCAACTTCTACACTTCCAGCTTCAGTAATCTCTCATATTTCTGCAAATACATGGCGCATCTGGGGCAGCCTCAGCATCTCCAGGAGTTTCCTGTGCAGGATATCTTTGTCCTGTATGGATGGCTACCCTCCATCCTCAGGAACCCGACCACTTTGAACACCTTTACTTTGAGTTCATGTTCATTGAAGGAAGCCAATGTGAAGTCCTTGTGCCAGTGTCCCTGTGCCAGGCAGCTCAAGCACCTGTATATGAGGAGTTTGTGCATGGGCTGTTTCAATCCTGAGTCCCTGTGAGCCCTGCTGGAGCAAGTGACCGGCACCATGGAGATCCTGGCCTTGGAGCACTGTGACATCACTGAACCCCAGCTCTTGACAATCCTGCCCTCCCTAAGCCAATGCTCCCAGCTGCATTTCCTCAGCTTCTATGGAAATTGCATCTCCACAGCCACCCTGAACAACCTACTGTACCACACAGCCAGGCGAGGCCATTTAAGCGAGGGCCCCACCTTACCCCACTGGAGAGCTACTGCCCTCCACAGTGGGGCCTAGGGAACCTTGACCCCTACAGATTTGCCCAGGTTCAGGCTCAGTTGGCACAGGTCTTGAGAGAGAGGGGGCCAAACCAGAAGGTCCAGATCTGTACCAATTTCTGTCATCACTGGCCAAAATGCCAATTATATAGCCTGGAGCCCCATGGCTACTAGCAGGTCACCCCCGAGGGTCTTCCTAGCCTTCTGCTCTGCTTATGTAGTCACATGCATCTTCTAGAATCTCTTGTCGGCATCACAGAGGAAACCGAAGACACAAGTTCATTTTCCATGGAGCACACCCTGCATTCTTCTGTGCGGTGGAAGAGACTGGGTGTCTTTTCCTGAACTTCCTAGCTATCAAACCCCTGGACTTCTCATCCCAGTAGGCATCTATGTGTCCTGTGTACACAATATTAAGAAGCTGGAGTGGTCTCTGCCTGGTAAGAACTGGAACATGATCCTGTTCCTAAATGTTTGTAAGCAAACCTACAAGTGCTGCGGCAATCCCTCAAGATCTTTCATTTACTGTATCACTCCCTTAATAAAACAAAAATAAAGGAAAAGCATGAATAGAATTGTGTCATTTCTAAGCACCAATGAATGAAACTATTTTTGGTATTGAGAATCCTAGCTACTCTACTAGTCTGAGATCTGAGCATCATAGTTCAAAGCTAGCCTGGGCAAGAAAGTGTCTGAGATTCTCATTTCTAGTGAATCACCAAAAAATGCTGAAGTGGAGCTGTGGTTTAAGTAGTGGCATGCTGGTATTGTGCATTAATGCTCAAGGACAACTCCCAGGAAGTCAAGTTCAAGACCCAGAATTGGTACAACCCAACTACCATCAAATATACCCATGATCAAGATATGGATCCAATTTTAGAGAAAATGGAGTGGGTGGGGAAATTCAATATCAAATACCAAACGACATCCATGAAAACAAGAGAACTTTTTTCCAAAGTGTTTTGTGATGAGCGTCCTAGTTACTCAGCTAGTCTAGGGTCTGAGGATCACAATTGAAATCCAGGCAGGGAAGGAAGGTCTGTGAGACTCTCTTCTCTATTCAATCACCAGATACACTCTTAGTTGTCCTATAGCTTAAATGTTAGAGTGCTTGCTTTGTACATAAAAGCTCATGGACACAATAATGGAATATAAGGTGTATGAACCCTATAAACATGTTTGTGAGAATAAGTATCAGTATCCCACAGTGATGTAAAACGTTTGAAATTTATGTATTCACTTAATCTATATAAAGAAAAAAAAACTAAAGGGTACCACTACAGACCCTGAATTTAAGCCCCAATGTTGACACAAAAACAAAAGCAAAATAATGCCATGATCACACTCAAATATAAATATATCCAATCTTAGAGAAATTTATAAGTAATTTTCAAAGTCAAATGTTATAAGACATTACATGTAACAAAAGTATTTCTGCTTCTACAGCATATTTTTGGATGATAATTTTCAGTATGTAAATGTGGTTTGTGGTTGATCAGACATGTCTTAAAACTTCAGGCTCACTTCAATTTGTTTTTCTATAAGGAGTATTAACTCTGTGTCCACCCAGGCATGCCAAAAATAAAGAATGAAAATATATGACCTTCGGTATCCTTCCATGAAGAACTATAAAGTAAAGTATGTGACATCACCTTCCTATGATGGTAACAGAGTTTCACTGGTTTTTTTTTTTTTTTGCTTCAAATCAAAATAAACTAATCAAAGCGTGGGGACATCTTTATGGAGCTGTGAGGGAACTGAGACCACCCACACTTTGACCCATCATTGAATACCCATTATATGTACATAAAGTATTATATGTGTATATTTAATATGTATTACTCTGGGATATTTACTATCAGTTATGTGTGACCTGCTTAGCTCATGACTCCTTATTGAAGTGGGTATTTATCCATTGAATGTCATTTTTGGGGGGGGGCGGTCGTGAGGCCTGAACTCTGGGCCTGGGTGCTGTCCCTCAGCTCTTCAGCTCAAGGATAGTGCACTACCACTTGAGCCAAAGCGCCTCTTCCGGCTTTTTCTCTTATGTGGTGCTGAGGAATTGAACCCAGGGCCTCATGCATTCAAGGCAAGTGCTCTACCACTGAGCCACCTTCCCAGCCCCTGAATGTCATATTTTTATTATTACTAATGTCAATACCAGAACTTCATCTCTACAATTGGCCATACTATTTGCATAACCTTGTCAGTTTGTGTAAAGAATCATCTCTTCTCTTTTTTTTCCCAGATTTATAACTTTTTTTTCCTTCCTGATGGCCTAAATGCACTTAGTTCTGCATAATGGATAGTTGGGGACCTCATGTGTCGCGACGAGTGTTAATGTGCAATCAGTGTTTAATTCACCAATAATAATCCAATTGTATTGAAGAAATTATTAAAATAAAGAAGAAAGATAACGTGAACTTTCTAGAAACTAATGTATTTTGACCATCTCTTGATAAAATACTAATAATTTAGAAATATTTGCAAAGTAGTATGCCTTATGAAAGGATAATAAAGAGTAATGTGGAATTTTGCCAATACTTCCAATTCAAAACTAAAGTCCATTGTTAGTATATAATCATTCTCTTAGTAGAAATTAAATATCATTGGACTCATTAATTGCATGTTGAAGGAAAACATTTATAGTACTCAGATATACTAAAAAATAGATTTTCACATAAAGCAATACAAATGCCAGAAGACAGAAAGGTGCAATAAACCAAAGGACAGGGCAGAAAGGCATGCCATTATGTGACCATTTGTCAGAAATAGTCATGTCTTTCTTTAAACATAGTATAAAACCCAATAGTTCAATCTGTTTCGAATAATGCATTTCTTATAAAATTAAAATAATAGAAATGTAAAAATTATTTGTTATCACATCAATTGGAAACATAAAAAGAAAAAGTATTTATAGACAGATAAAATGTATATAATTTTAAGTCAGGTGACAGTTGCTCACCCATGTAATCCTAGCTACTCAGGAGACTGAGATCTGAAGATCACTTTCAAAGCCAGCCCAGGCAGGAAAGTCTGTGACTCTTATCTCCAATAAACCACTTGAAAACCAGAAGTGGTGCTCTGGCTTAAGTGGTAGAGTGCTTGCCTTGAGCTGAAGAGTGCAGGGACAGGATTCAGGCCCAGACTTCAAGCCCAACAGACCGACAATAAAAGCATATAATTTTGTATATATAATATTTTTAAGGCTATAAAAAAAAGAATTACTTGAAAAATACATCCAGCCATGGGTAAACAACCTACTATGAATCTTTACTTTTTAGCTATTACTTCATAAAGCTAATACATTATGGTATACAATTGAAGTGTATTTTTGTAGCTTATAAAATCCATTTTTGAAATTCTGAAACAACACAGAGAAAGCAGAGACAGAAGAGGAAGAAGAAAAGGAATAAAAGGAAAGACAGTGGGAATGAAATTGGACATGGGGAAGATGGATCTGACAAAATAGATTGAGGAATATGGAAAAAGGCAGATGTGTGAATGGAAATATATAACAATGAACCAAAATACATTCAACTAAGTATATGAAACCATGCACTTTTAAAAGTGCATAATATGAATGAATTGTGACTAAGAAGAATAGTGATATAAAGGCAGGCAGAAACTATATTTCAAAAATTAGGAAAATATGTATAAACTAAGCTACATAGAAAGTTTTGATCTGGTGGTCAAGGTTAAAAGCTAAATTGGACAGGAAATCAAAAAGAATATTAATTCCAGTTAACTATCACAGAGCAAAAATTAGAGTTCAATTGGTGAAACATTATCCTTATGCAATAAATAAATAAATAAATAAATAAATAAATAAATAAATAAATAAATAAATAATTAAATGGACTGTACCAGGCTTTAAGATCAATTCCCAGACAGACTAGCAGCAAAAAAACAAATTTAGGCAAATGCTTAAGAAAGCATAATTTGTAAACTAGAATCAATGAAAATACACTAGTGGAGATGATTAGATAAGTACTCAGTAAATAGAAATAAAAAAATAGAATGATATTCAAATTTACCTGGCTTTGGTTACAACTTGTGACTCAACCATTACTAGAAAAATGAGTGCGAATCACTTATTCATGGAATTCATTACAACAATATAAACTAATATCTGATGGAAAAAAGAATGTAGACCATCTACACATTTGGTCATCCATGTAAGTTCAATCATAAGAGGACTTATTTTTCATAATATGTGTTTTGTCCCAGAAGCCATGCAGAAAATTTCTATCTGGCCTTAACAAAATGATGTAGCAGTTGGGGGCAAAGATGCCACCCAGCAACTCTTACTGGAATCCAAGATGGAGAAAACCTCTGTAGCCACCCTGACTTTCCTTTTGTCACTGAGGTAGACAGGCAGGAATGTGAACCGGATACTACAGAACACCAGCATGCTGAAGGTTAGGAACTTGGCTTCATTGAAGGTGCCAGGCCAGAAAAAACATAATGAAGCTGGCCAGGGCCAGGGGAGCCCAAGTATCCCAAGACACAGTAAAAAGTGGTGAGGGAACCCTTGTTACACAGGATGAGCACATGGCCACATTTAGAGTGTATATCTGTGTAAGAGTAGGAAGGTGAAGTCTCTAGTCAGAGTACACAGAGAGGTACCTAGATCAGAGTACAGATAGGAATGGTGACGTTAGGAGCCCCTGATAGCAGCAGCCACCTCATGTTTCTCCCTAGAGAAGTAACCTTGAAGGCCAGACCCACATTTACAGTTTTGGCCAAGACAGCAGAAATAGATACTGTGAATGCAACTCCAAACGTGGTTTGCTGTGGAATGCAGGTGATTGTGTTGGAACAGCCATTAAAGAGCAAAGGAAAGTGAGAACAGAAGATGAGGGAGATGAGCAGGATGTACCTGAGAGCCTGGCTACTAGCTTTTTTTTTAATTGTGAAAATGCTGTACAGAGGGGTTGCAATTACATGGGCAAGATAATGAGAGATTACTAGCTTTGACAGTGGAGGTGTTCTGATGTTCACAAAGACTCCAAGGACAATTCCCTGTTAGTGTACATAAATAAATGGCCATGCAGGTCAAGGCCATTCCCAAGAGCTCTCCATTAGCCAGGAAACTTTCATCTCTTTAAGTCACTGGTTACTCTCTGCATTGGCATACTGGTGATCAGGACACTTTACACATTGCTCCATATCTAGTGAGGAAGTCAAATAACCAATAGTCACTTTTCACTACTTAAAAGAATATTGGGAATCCCTACATAGGGATAATACTAACATGTCAACACTTACTAGCAACAAAAGAAAATATTATCAATTATTCCTTGATATGTTCAGTACTATTTCTATTTCTTCTTCATGTTCCCACACTCTTGCCTACATTTTCCTTTTTCAGTTTGAATCTTTTTTTTTTTACATACTGTGACTATCACCCATAATATTTATTTCCATTTGTAAAAGCCTATGAAAAAATTTTTGCACATACTGGAGCATGTGGCTAATGATATCTGAAGAGTATGGTTCGAAGCCATCCCAGGCAGGAAAGTCCATGAGACCCTTATTTTTTTTTGTGGGGGGGGGCGGTCATGGGGCCTATACTCTGGGCCTGGGCGCTGTCCCTCAGCTCTTCAGCTCAAGGCTAGTGCTCTACCACTTGAGCCACAGCACCACTTCCAGCTTTTTTCTTTTTTCTTATGTGGTGCTGAGGAATAGAACCCAGGGCCTCATGCATGCAAGGCAAGCACTCTACCATTGAGCCATCTTCCTAGCCCATGAGATTCTTATTTCCAGTTAACCACCAGAAAACCAGAAGTGGTGATTTAGCTCAAGTTGTAGAGTGTTTGCCATTAGCTGAAGCTTAGAGACAGCAGCCAGGCTCAGAGTTCAAGCCCCTTGACAGACCAAAATAAAAAGAACGTTTCTGCATGTTAAATGCTGCCATACTAATTCTCAGTCTTTTGTGTACTACTCAAACCACTAATCCAAAATTCTGGACAGAAATGTTTGGAATTCCTTGAATGTCTCTATGCAATATAAATAAGAACCCATTAGCTATTCCTTGCAGACATTATATTTGTCCATCTGACTCATCAATAAAGTGGTGGAGAACAAAAGCTGTACAATCATCCTCTGCAAAACACTGTTGCCTGCTTCTTCGACCAAACCCAACACAGAGTGCACACTCTGTTGAAAGAACATTTCTGGTCACTAGGAAATAAAGGTGTACAAGATGTCTGTTTTTTTTGCACCCTAAAGTGAACTTGAAGAAGATAGAGACCATGTACTTAAAAAGGCTTCGCACTTCATATGATAGACATTAAACTTACATTGCTAAGGAGTGGAATAATCATGTGTAAAATGAGTAGAAAAAAATAATCTTACAAGTAATTCAGAGCCTATATTTTTTATTTCAAGGAGCAGTGTCATCCAGTGTCACAATTAATTTACAAGGTGAAAGAAGGAAGTCTTTGAGTATGCAATTATTATACAACATTTGTGTTTCAGGGATTGGGTAACACAAGGGAGTAATCATAAATTTGTTCCTAAGTCATGCACTTACCTATTAGCTATCTCTTTCTCTGAGCAAAGGGTACAATCAAAGCAACAGGTAATCTTTCCTTCCTGAGGGGATTTCCTGAATCCAGGACATATCTCACTGCAGACAGTGAGGAGCCTGAGAACAATAAGATATTTGTCAGTAAATGTATAGAATTTTACATAATACTAAAAAGTCCATTGATTTAAAGAATAGGATTATTAAGGATATAATTGTATGAACATAACTCTAATAATGCAGTTATAGATTCCACATCATATATCAAAAGTGTTATGTAGTATATACTTAGTCTCTATCTAGCCTGAACTACTGAGAAGTGTCTGTCCTTTAAAAGAAAGAGGATAATGATGGGAAAGTAGGTCCTGGTTGACAGCCTTCTGGAATTTCCTTGAATTCATAATATCCTATGTAGTCTCCTTCTCATCTGTGACATGTTGAGGGACAAGGAGAAAGAATCCTCTTGATGCTTTAAAAGTATGCTATAAGATAAAGCACAGGCCTCATCTTTATAGGGTTATATGAAGCCCAGGCCCTTCCAATCTTCTTTTCATCTATCCAGTGCCATGCATTGAAAATCTGCTCACACAAGCTCTTTCACTGTTTGCTCTCTCCACAGATCATTAAAGTAGCAAGACAACAAACCATTGAATGGATTCTCCACAGAAGGGAGCAAAATAACTCTTTAAAAAAATTAAATGTTTCCTCTGATACTTTCTCTCAGCATAGAAACCAGCTAAGAAAAATACAATTTACATTCTATGATAACATTCTAAATAAATATTGAACAACACACTTTTAACTTTTTATTTTTTGGGTGCTTAACCTAGAGATAAAAATCTGTATCTGGCCACTGTCCTTGAGGCTGTTTTGCTCAAGGTTACCACTCTACCACTGGAGCCATAGCTCCACTTGATCTTCTTGGTAGTTAATCAAGATAAGAGTCTCACAAAATTTTCTTCCCATTTTAGCTTTAAACTGATATGTAATCTTAGATCTGGAAGGATAGGATTACAGTCATGAGTCCCCAGTGCTCAGCTCCATTAATTTATTCTGTTTCTTTTCTATCCAAGAGTCATCAATAAAATTTCTTAAGTTTGATATACTTAAATGTTAGTAAGCACAGAGAGTATAAAGTCTGTGTGGTTTTTTTTCTGTGTGTGAGAGTATATGTGTGAGCCAGAACTATTGTTGAATTCAGTGCCTGGGCTTTGTATCTAAGCTTTGCTGCTTAAGGTTAGCACTGTATCACTTGATCCACTGCTCTACTTCCAGTTTTTTGGGTGTTTAAATAAAGATAACAGTCTCACAGGCTTTTCTGCTAGGACTGATTTGAAACCATGATACTAATATCTCTGACTTCTAAACATCTAGTATTATAGGAGTGACTTTTCTGGCCCCAGCCAGGAATACATTTTAAGGGTGAAATCTGCTTATTTATATGAAATTACAATTAGATCCCACCCACCTTTGTAGTTCCTATGGCCCACTCTACCATATTTTATTATTCAAACGCTTGTGAACATGTAGTTTATGTGGAGAAAAATGGCCTACTTCCACTTGAGGTCAGACCTTCTGGAAAATTCCAAATGTTCACAATGTCATACTCTTCTTCTAATTTCCTTTTCTCAATCAAAATCTCTTGGCCTCAAAGAGGATTATGAAATTGTATTTTATTCACAAAATGGGTACACCTAAAAAAAGATACATCATCTTATGATGAAGTACATCTCAGACTTAAAACAAAAAATCTGAAATGAGTAAAGCTCCTGATTAAAATTTCAGATTCAGCATTCCAAAAGAGCAGAAAAACCTAATGAAGAAATAAAAAATTCTATGGGACAAAAAATCATCAAAATAATCTTTGGACATCCTGGTCACTCAGCAAAGAAATAGAAGTCTTTGTTTCAAGAGAAACCAGTTCCATACAAATACTCATAAATGAGACAATTCCCAATTTCCTCACTACAGTTTCACATAACTAAGTTTGTAAAAATCTATAGTTTGAGAATGGTAAAATTTTCATGCATAAAGTTGAATGAATTTAATTTACTTATAAAAATATGGATAATTCTGTTTAGCAGATTATCTTTACTAGTATTAAGAAACACATCAGGAAAAGGTGAATTTTTAATTTTCAAAACATTAGCTATGAGCATGTTGAGGTTATTTGAAACTAAATGAATTTATGGAAAAATGGAATATATTTTGCACTTTTTACTGACCTGCTTTAAATTAACAGCACAAGCACACATGTGTAAGAGACCTCAATTACAAACTGTTATACAGTAAGAGACCTGTCTAGGAAATGACGTTCCTCACTGTACCATCCAAAACTTTAAGTCCTTACCTGTGCAGGTGAAGGCACTGAACCTTTTCTATTTTCCGTTGTTTATAATATTGCTTGATGAAGAAGCGTGTCATGGAGAGCCTGGGCCACAGAATATACAGCATTCTATATACTGTAACTGTCTCCAGACATAGTCATGTCAAAAATGTGCCTAGGCAACCAAGCCAAAGAGGCATCATGAGGATAGTTCTCCCCATTACCAAATCAGAATCAGAACCTGAGCAATTAAAGGAGAAACCACAGCCCACCAAGGAAAATGTCTCCTGGGTATTTGGAACGGTTAACTACTTTGACAAAATTTGTGAATCCAAAAACATCTGGGTGATGATGTTAAAAAAATGACAGGTACATGTAATGAACTAAGCAGAAAATATTTTTCTTATGGTTAAATGCCATTCTACAACTTTTCCTTTTATTAAAATTTACTCAACACACACCATTAAATATAGTAGGAATTCATCATGGACATATAGGATGAGGACATACGCTGATGATTTACTTATATGGTTATAGGGTGCCATGATTTTTAAAATATACATCACTGGTTTGTTATTGCCAGATCAAATTATTCTTGGCCATCTCTTCTTTCAATGCAGGAAGAATCCGCAAACATTTTCATCTTGTAATGTTAACAGTCCTACCCAATTCCAGCTGAAGTGAAGTAGTAATAAGACCATGGCAGTTGCTACTGATGTGTTCTTTGGGGACATCTAATAGAGAGAAGGAAACTTTTTATGGTCACTCAGTACATGATCAAAAGTCCCAAAGGTAAACTAAAGATAAGGAATAGAAGATGCTCCATGAATGAGAACATTTCTATCTATGACAATCCCAGTCATCATATATGTTATATAACCATGTGAAGAAAATGGAAGGCATGTTTTTTTTTCTTTTTTCTTTTTTTTTTTTTTTTGCCTCTTCTTTTTTTCTTTTTTTCTTGCCCATGAAATTGTAACCCCTCTTTATGGTATTTTCAAAATAAAAAAATAATAAAAAACAACATTGAGATATCACCTCTTTTTATTACTTTTTTTTATTTTGAAAATACCATACAGAGGGGTTACAATTACATGGGTAAGATAGTGAGTACATTTCCTATCAAACATTGCTGCCTCCTCCTTAGTTTCCCCATACCATCCCTTCTCCTCCCCACCCACTCACCCCCACACCCCCATATCACAACCACCCTACCCCCTCCCCACCTCCTCACCCCGCCAAAGTTGTAAAGTTCGTTTTTTGGCATAACGTCTTGTACATCTCGTAGTTGTAATGGGTCTACCTCTAACCCTGTTTAAACAGTTTGTTTTTTCCCTTCCCCTCCACAAATTATATCAACATCAAATACAGTGAAAGCAGGGCTTATAAAGCATTGTTGCCTCCTCCTTTGTTTCCCCTTCCCATCCCTTCCCCTCTCCAACTCCCCATTCCCCCTCAATCCCACCACCACCACCACCACCTCCATTTGATAGGAAGTTGAAAGACTTGGAAAAAATTATATTAAGTGAAGTAAGCCAGGCCCAACGAAACATAGGTCCTATGGTTTTCTTATTTGCAATACTAGTATATGTCTGAGACAAACAGAAACTCTTAAACAAGTTGATGTTAGGCAAAATAAACCCCAAGATAAGGATTCATCTGGGTTTTTTTTTCTTTCTCACGATTATTTCCATCATATTTATAAGATGCTTTCTTTGTTGCTGTGTATGTACCTCCCCCATGGTATAACCCCTGCTTTCACTGTATTTTATTTAGACATGTTTTTCTTTTAGTTTTTGAAAAGAAAAAATAAAACTTTTTAATTAAGTGTAAAACAAATCAATTTGTACAATGTCTTTTGGTCTTTGTCACTGTCTTTGTCTTTGTCACATCAACTCTTTTGGTCTTTGTCACATCAACTCCTCTCATTTGTATCTACCACAGGTATTCCCTGACTTTAATAGTTCCATTTTCACATATGTACATTGAATATTATGTTGTATTTGCCCAACCATATTCTTCTTTTACCTTTACACCTTTCCACATCCCCTTAAAACGCCCCAAGAAGATATGCTTCTGGGGCTCATTTTTTATATAGTCTGTTAATTTTTCAGAAAGGTTAGATTGATATGTACTATAATTTATTCAGATTGATCATGTATATATGTAAGTGAATATATGTGGGCTCCATAACTTTATAATATTTCATGAGCATAATTTTTATCTAATATTACATATGAGAGAACACATACCTACTTTTACTTTCTTTTTTTCCTGCCAATTGTGGGGCCTGAACTTTGGGCCTGGGCACTGTCTCTCAGCTCTTCAGCTCAAGTCTACCACTCTACCACTTGAGCCATGGCACCATTTCCAGATCTTTCTGCTGAGCAATGGAATCCAGGGTCTCATGCTTGCAAAGCAAGCACTCTACCACTGAGCCACCTTTCCACCCCCTACTTTCACTTTCTGAGCCTGACTTTCTTCATTCAATATATCTTACACAGAAGCATATGTATATGTGTGGTAATACAGGGATATAAACTCAGGGACTCATGTACTACTCCTTTCAAAGCTACCAATCAACAACTTGAACCACACATTAATTCCTGTTTAATTCTTGTTGATTCAGAATGTTTTCTGATTACTTGCACACTCTGCTTAACATATCTCTACACTTTCAAGTCATTTCCTGATTTTTTAAAGAAAATTAGTAAGGGTAAAACTTAAAAAAAACCCTCTTTGATGTGAAGAGTAAACAAAGGAGGAGGCTGCAATGCTTGGTAAGAAATGTACGCATTATCCTGCCCATGCAATTGTATGTTCACAAATAAAATAAAATAAAATTTAAAAAACCCTCTTGTCATATCTAACTTTTCTCTTTTCAAACCAAAGGGACTATCCTATTCCATTATATTTGAGTACTTACTCTTTGATATTACAAAATTTGATAGGTTCATAAATCCAATCTCCTCCTATCATACTCTCCTAACAGCTGAAATGGCCCCAAATTTGATATTTTTACTATCGCCTACCCTTCCTATTCTTATCTGTGGACCTGTAAAGATTCAGAAATGTAACAATCTGGGCAGATATTCTTCCTGATGGTCCTGTAAATGCTGCTATGGACTTTTTTCCCTCATATGATTGTGGTTTGGAATATTATAATTTCTCAAGATGCAAATGAAGGGATCTTTAAATGCTGTTGAATTTCCATATTGAACATTATATACATACATACATCTATATCTATATCTATATCTATATCTATATCTATATAATCCCAGAGTCAAGTTATGTAAAAGACTAGGATATTTGTTGTGCTCTTTAATAGCAACTACCACAAAAAACACACTAGTAGTTCATGAATGTCAACCTGAATAATGAACATAGAATTTCAAGACTAGTATTTCAAACTTAGGATGTTGAAGTATAGAATGCTTACTTTCTTGCCCATATATATGTTAAAATATTACCCTAAATTGGGATATAATGTGAATATAGTTTCATGTGTGAAAGACATAAAGGAAATTTGTCATGAATGAAATTTAAAAAGTTAGTTAAGGCACAAGATAGTTTGCTTTATCTCTACTACCACATAAACCACAGCAATCATTTTCCATTAAATGTGGGGCTGGCTTTCATGAGACAACAAATATTCTATTGTTTTCATGTTTGGTAACTATCTCCACATATGAGAAAAGTTTTATTTCAAGCCACCTAGTTTGTGTAATGTGGTTATATTGCAGGTCAGAGTAACTAACAAATCTTCCATGTAAGAATGTCTTTCAGAAGCTAAGTGTCATTTAAGGAAGATTCTATAGCAAGTTATGTTCACAGACCCAACATAGTAAAAAAAAAAAAAAAACACTTGATGCAATATCAAGCAAAACAAGAGCTTAACCATCAGGTGATGGAATTTTATTTCTCATTCATATAACAATAGTAAAGGGAATCATCCAACTCCCAGGTGCTTATTATGGAGAGAGTAACCTCCAACATGGGGATGAGAATGTCAGCAAGCTTTACATTGAAATCCAATTTCCAAGGCCACCGTAGCACAATGCAGTAATCACTTCCCAATATATTTAGATTGAGATATTGAAAAGAATGACTATAAAAAAGTAAAGAGGATCAAAGTACTTTTCATTCTCTTTTGTCATGTTTATGTGTATAAAGTTATTCATGTGTGCACATTCTAAAGAAATTAATGCAATGAAATCAACAAACCTTTAAAGTTAACAATTGAGGCAATATTAAAATATAAGTAATTAAGAATTACTTATAGAATCCATAGAAGAACAGGAAACTGGCAATTAAAGTTTCATAAAAGTATAACCAAGCAATAGGGCAGATAATCAAGATACAGAAGAAAGGTGAGTAACATGTTAGGAGTTACTAAATAATTCTCAGTCCTAAATATCAATTTTATTGGACTTGACCCTACAATTAAATGACATAGATTGAGTAATTGGATCAAGATATAAAACACATCCACCTGCTGTCCCAACCAAAAAAATTATCAAATAGAAAGCAAACCCACAAAAAATAGGGTGGAGTAGCAATCCTAATATCAGATGAAATAGACATCAAATTAAATTAATGAGAATAAACACAGAAGGACATTACATACTAATAAAGGGAACTCTTTCTCAGAGTAATATACCAATTCTAAATATCTATTCACCAAATGCTGGAGTACCCAATTTTATTAAACAATGCATTTTAATCTAACAATGCACATAGATCTAAACACATTGATAATTGGTAACATCAATACATCATTGTCATCTCTGGATCATCCAGGAAAAGCTCTGCAAAGAAAACTCATACATATATGATTGTATGGACCACCTAGTTTTTCCAGATATCTAGTGAATATTTAAACAGGAGCATCAGAATATAAATTCCTCTCAACAACTTAATGAACACTCTAGCAAGTAGATCATATTTTAAGTCGCAAAACAAATCTTGCAAATTAAAAAAATATGATATTATTCCCCTGCATCCTGACATATCAAAATGGAATAAAATTACAGCTCAACACATAATGCTATGACAGAAAATTCTGTAAAGTGTGGATAATGAATAATATATCACAGAATGAAGAGATTAGAATGGGAATTCAAATATTTATTAAACAACATATATGAACCCATAAAATACAGATCCTCTAGGACTCAATGAAGACAGTACTCAGAGGAATATTTATAACTCTGTGCTTACAAAAACAAGTTGGGGAAATCTCAAATCAGTAGTTTAGTGATGAAAATCAAGGTTCTTGAAGAACAGGAATAAACCAAAAGCCAAAGTAAAAGGTTGAAACACTAAAAATTAAATCAAATAAAATAGAGAAGAAAATACCATAAAACATTAACAAATATTGGTTCTTTTAAGAAAATTAATAAAACTGGCATACTCTTAGCAAATCTGATCCCCAAAAGAAGAGTATGTACACACATAAAGAAAATTATAGGCAAAAATCGGAAAATCAAGAGAGATACAATCAAGCTTTAGAACATTAGAAGGGAATAATTTGTAAACATTTATCATGACAAATTGGAGAATTGGGAGGAATGGTGAAATTTCCAGAGAATGTTGATATATTCCAACAAACAAAATACATTGGAACCAAGACAATAGACCCATAACAAGTAATGAAATTGAACTGGCAATATAAGACCTCCCATCTAAGGAACGCCCAGGACCTGATGAATATATAGCTGAATTCTATAAGGCCTTCAAAGAGAACTCACTCCATTATTTCTTAAAAATCTTCAATGAAACAGAAAGGGAAAGATCACTACCAAAGTTCTTTTTTGAAACCAGCAAAACGCTCATCCAAAAACAACATACACTCATCATGAAAGAGATCTGTAGATCCATTTCTTGGATGAACATCAATGCAAAACTTCTAAATAAAATTCCAGCCAACCTAATTTAACAACTATCCAAAGAAGTTGTATTCTATGATCAAATTAGATTCAACACATCAACAGAAACAAGGACAGCAACTACAAAATCTTATAAACAAAGTATTTGACAAGATTCAACACCTCTTTATGAAAAATGCTCTGGAGAAGCTAAGAAGCCATGGACTACAGCAACTATAAGGTAATGGAATAACCTTCCATGGTCCTGATTGGGAAGGATTATCATCATGAAAATGGTAGTAGTGCCTCAAGCTATCTACAAATTCAATGCAATACTAAGAAAAATCTTAAAAACATTCTTCAATGATATAGAAGAAGCAATCTGAAAATTCTTGTGGAATAGTCAAAGACCAGAGCAACAAGAACAGTCCTCAGCATGAAGACTGGTACTATAAAAATATCAATACCCAACTTCAAACTCTGTGATAAAGTCATAGTAATAAACAGTTTGATAATAGTACAAGAATAGGGCAGAAAGCAGAGCAACAGCAGCTCATGCCTGTAATCCTAGCTACAGAGGAGGCTGAGATCTGAGGATCATGGTTCAAATCCAGCCCAGTCAGGAAAGTCTGTGAGACTCTTATCTCCAGTAAACCACTAGAATACTGGAAGTGGCACTGTGGCTCCAGGGTGCTCGCCTTGAGCTGAAGAGCACAGGAACAGCACCCAGGCAAAGAGTTCAAGCCCCACAACTGCCAAAAAAAGAGTAGAGGTGAGGACCAATGGAATAGAAGACCATGAAATGAACCCACATACTTACAGCCACATAATATATCAGGAGAGAAAAAAAATAGGATAGAAGGAAGACAGTATCTTCAACAAGTTGTCAAAAGAGAATTGTGTAAACATGTGCTGAAAACTTCAAAGAGATTAGAACAGATATTATAGAACCTTATATATCACCCTTCACCTAAATCAATTATACAAGAAACTAAGACCTCAGTGTAAGACCTGATACCCTGAAGAGGTGGGGAAACACCAACGATCCTCGACACAATTCAAAATGTCTGAAGTCAATATGCAGAATCACAACAAATCAAAGAAAGTCTGGATGCATGGGATTGCCTCAAAATGAAGAGTTTCTGCAATGCAAATGGCATAGCTAGCAAGATAAATTGAAAGCCCACAGATTGGGGGAAGATCTTTATTAAGTATGCATCAGACAAAGGCCTCGTATCTAAAATATACTCAATGGTCAAAACATTAAACCTTTCCAAAATCAAGTCCTCAAAGAAACAATAACCCAATTAATAAATGAGTTAAAGAGTGAAAGAGAGCTATCTCTGCAGAAGATGTAGAATGGTAAATTTATCCATCAAGAGAGAGAGATTTGACATTTCTCTATATGAAAGAAATATAAATCAAAACAAAATTGAGATTCCACCTCACCCCAGTTAGAATGCCCAATATAAAGAAAACTAACAATACCAGATTTTGCCAAGGATATGGCCAAAAAAGAATGCTTACTAAACTTTTGATGCAAATGTAAAGTTTTCAACCACTCATAAAAGAATTATGGACATTCCTCAAAAGAGTAAACATAGAGCTTCCCTATGACCCAGCAATTACATTCTTATTCATTCATCCAATAGAACACAAAAAAGACCACAGTGAAGACACCAGCCCAATGATGTTCATTGCAACATTGTTTACCATAGCCATGGTATGGAATCAACCCAGATGGCCCTCAGTGGATGGATTAAGAATGTGTGGTTTACATAGCTAATGGCATTGTATGCTCCCATCTGAAAAAATGATATTGCTAGTTTCATAAGGAAATGGAAAGACTTTGTCACTGTTCTTGATTTCTGATTTTATATAAGTTTATCTGTTTTGGTAAGGATAAGGGAGAACACAGAAATGGTGGAACAAAGTGTGAACAAATGCAGCAGTGATACTAGACACTAGGCAGAAACTGAAATATACAACTTGTGTGGAAGGGGCTTAGGAGGGAAAATCTGAGAGAAAAGGACAGAGGTTGCACCATTCCAAAAGAAAAGTACTCATCCAACATGTAACTCTAATCCCTCTGTATATCACCTTTAAAATAATAACAAAAACTTGAAAAAAGTGGAATAAAACATTACATGCAAATGAAATACAAAAAAACTATGCGCAAGCATGTATAACATCATCACATCAAATAGACTTTAATGAAAGGATCAAAAAGTAACAAGATTTTAATGTCATGATAAAGGAATTAAATCAACAAAGTGAAATAGTAACTGTAGGTGTTTATTTTCACACTTCTAAGCAATTAACTATACTAACTGACTTTGAGATAGTCCTTAATACAATAATAGGTGAAGATTTTATGGAGAGATTTGCCATTCGGAATCAACAGGCAGGCATTAGAATTTAATTTCACCCTTGATTACGTGAGCCCTATATATGCCAAAGAACATTTTAACCAACTTCTATTGAATAAAGCATTGTTCATCAATGTAATGAATTTTCTCCAGGAGAAATGATGGGGTAGGGCCAAATACCAGCCATGTTTTAACATTTTACAACTATCTTGAGCACACATGTAGGTTACACTGTAGTAATGCTAGAAATTAGCAAGGAATATGGGCACATAATATGAAAATCAAATGAATTATATTTTAACCATTATTACTTAAATAATAATTGCATTAAAATTATTCATTGAAAAAATTGCTTCATGATAAAGTGAATTGTTTTTCAGGGCACATTTCATGAAATAATCTGGTCCTAGGAACAAATGAAAATGAAAAGAACATCAGAAACACAGAGTTATAGAAAACAGGACTTAAAGGAACTATCAAATTTTGCTTAAACCAAGAGAAGGAATAATGAACTAAATAACTTGCACTGCATGTCAATGAACAAGAGAAACTCAAGAATAGTAGAAAGAATGAAGGAAACGATGTCAGGAGCAAAAGCATAGTGGCAATCAGCAATGAATCAAAAGGAGTTTGTGCAAAACAGAAGGGTTATAAGGCTGAAGTAAAAATCCTAAAGCAGCAATCAACAGAATGACATACATTAATCCATATCTCCATGATTCTGCATGGGCTGAATCAGTATGGTGAAAATAGCCATATTACTGAAAACCATATACAAGTTCAGTTCAATCTCCATCAAAATTTCTATCCCTTCCTAGACAAAAACAGAACAGGCAGACTAAATTTTCTGAAAAAGGAAATCCTTTATTCAGAATGATGTTAAGACATAAGAACAGTACTGAAAAATCACTGCCTTTCTCTTATGCTATGGGGCCAAATAACAAAAAACCACATAAATCAATGAAAAATAAGACAGAAATACTTGTAACATCTACAGATATCTGATTTTTGGAGAATTGACAAAAAATACATGGCCTAGAGATGGCACCCAAAATAAGGCATGGAGCCGTTAAATTGGTTATCCATGTGGCAAACATTGAAACTAAAGCCTATCCTTGAATACACAATTTTTTCAAATGAAAGTTGATTAGTTTTCAAATAGATACTGGAACATTGAAAGTAGTAGTGAAAATGAAGGTCAATATAAAATAACGATAACCTTAATAGATCTCACACCTGTCATAAAATAATAGAAAGATTTAAGTGTGGGGCTCGGAAGGTGGGTCAGTGGTAGAGTGCTTGCCTTGCATGCATGAGGCCCTAGGTTCAATTCCTCAGCACCACATAAGCAGACAAAAAAGACCAGAAGTGGCTCTGTGGCTCAAGTGGTAAAGAATTAGCCTTGAGCTGAAGAGCTGAGGGACAGCGCCCAGGTCCAGAGTTCAGGCCCCACTTCTGGACCAAAAAAAGAAAAAAAGAAAAAGAAAGATTTAAGTGTGAACTCAACTAGGTGGTAGAATATTTTTCTTATTTACAAGGCCCTAAATTCTACCCAAGAATGGAAATTTATAGCAGCTTTGTTTGCATCAAATTGAAAAGGTTCAGCACACTGAAAGAAACAGTGGGACAGCCAAATATTTGGTTGAAACTCATTAAATCATTTTAGCAATCAATACAATAAAAATAAAAACTACATCAAGCCACACAAAATTTTGCAGTGTTATTGTAACTGAATATTGGATGTGGGCGATGAGTAAATGGCAAACCTCAAGATAATCTTTAGGGCAAGAGACATTTAAGTTAAAGGAGAGCATAGCAGTGTGGGCAGAAGAAATGTATTTTTAAATGATGATATCATGCATACCAAAGCTCAGGGATGAGGTCTGAGATGCATGCTAGGATCACAGTATTGTAATAATATATATGAAGTAGCTTCATATATATTAACTAATTTGCTAATTGTTTAAATGCCTGCAAGGTACAGTTTTACTTCTGTAATTCAGGGAGGGGAAGGGAAAAAACAAAATACTTAAATAAGGATACAGGTTGACCCACTATAACAATGACATGTACAAAACACTATGTGGAAAATGAACTTTACAACTTTGGTGGGAGGGGGTAATTGTGGCGGTAGGAGGGGAGGGATGGTAGGGGAAAAACAAAGGAAGAGGCAACAATGCTCAATAGGAAATGTACTCATTACCTTGTCACCCCTCTGTACAGTATTCTTACAATAAAAATGTACAAAAAATTAAAAATAACATTCAATGATGGAAACCAATGTCTCATGTCTGTAATGTTAGTCATTCAGGAGGCTGAGATCTGAGGATAACAGTTCAGAGCCAGCATAGGCAACAAAGTCCATGAAACCCTCCTCTCCAACTTAACCAGCAAAAAGCTGAAAGAGCTGTGCCTCAAGTAGTAAAGCCTTACCTTGAGCAAAAAACTCAGGGACAGCACCTGAGTTTAATCTCCGGACTGGTATGAACACGCACACAAACACACACACACACACACACACACACACACACACACACACACTCCATGCAAACACAGTAGTAGATCACATACCTGTAATATTTTCACCTTATTTCCTAGTGATCGCATTTAATTTTAATTTGTTTCATTTTTTCTGCTAATAGTTATTACTTTAGTTGTACACACTTGTGGAGGTACAATGTGACTAATACATGTATTAATAATTAATATAATGTAATTATAATGATCAAATTAAGGTAGTTAGCATTTCCATCTCTTTAAACTTGATCTGCATGTTTTTTACTAGGATGGAATAAATAAAATTTTGACCAAAAAAGATACAGTTTTAAAAATACCATGCAAACAAAGAACCTGCAGATTATTGCCTTAAAGGGTCCCACTGATAGAGAACGGCATTACATTTTCATTGTTTATTTCTGTCTTGGTAAAGTTTCTCAAATGCCATGGGAACTAGAGGATTCTCATTTCAATTATGACTTTTAATTATATTCATAGGTGGTTAACTTGCACTCCTATTTGCCATTCAAGCACATTTGTACCTGGATCTGTAAGAAACAAACCAACTAGTTCTTTATAAAGATGATCTAGAACACAAAGGTAGCTTCTCAAAATCATTGCTGAATTTCTTTAGTAGAAAAAACAAAAATAAGGGGCTGGAAGGTGGCTCAGTGGTAGAGTGCTTGCCTTGCATGCATGAGGCCCTGGGTTCGATTCCTCAGCACCACATAAGCAAAAACGAAAAAAAAAAGCCGGGAGTGATGCTTTGGCTCAAGTAGTAGAGTGCTAGCCTCGAGCTGAACAGCTGAGGGACAGCGCCCAGGCCCAGAGTTCAGGCCCCCCAACTGTACCCCCCCAAAAAAAGAAAAACCAAAAATAAGAATAAATTTATTCCAAGTATGTTGTACTCATATATGGAAATACCACAATGGACGCCTATCATAATATAATTTGTACAAATTCAAAACATACTAAAATATTTTAAATCCCTTCAAATGATGGTAATGCTATATACAAATTAGAGATTGGGAATACATCCAGAAAGTCTGGAAAATTATCTGTGCTGGGGCCTCATGCGTGTAATCTTATATAATCAAGAACCTGAGAATTGCAGATACTAAGCCAAAGTCAACTAGTGTAGAAAATTCCTTGACAGACTTTTCTCCAGTTAACCAAAAAAATCCAGAAGTGCAGGAGTGATTCAAATGGTGAGAATCAACCTTGAGAGAAAAGGCCAATCAAGAGTACAAAGCAAACCAAACACTAATATCCCATACCTGTAATGCTTGCTCCTTCAGGAAGGTGAAAATGAACAGAAATAATTAGAGATGTAGGAGAGAATAAAGGATGTAGAAGAAGGCATAAAAATGGAATTAAATAGACCATGTGACTATGAAAAAAGTTCATGGTTTGCAGGTGGAACTACAATATGAAAAATTATTTGGCACAAGTATCATATTGTTCAGAAATTGAGAACGATTGTGGGTGTAGAATTGAGTGAAATTTCTCATTTACTGCTGTGTAATTGCCATGGTCCACTTATATACAGGAAAGATTTCATGTATAAATATTATTATCTGTAGTCAATAATATGAAGGGTATGGTTTTTTGGGGGTCTAGTCATGGGGCCTGAACTCTGGGCCTGGGCTCTGTCCCTCAGCTCTTCAGCTCAAGGCTAACGCTCTACCACTTGAGCCACAGCGCCACTTCAGGCTTTTTTCTTTTTGCTTATGTGGTGCTGAGGAATCGAACCCAGGGCCTCATGCATGCAAGGCAAGCGCTCTACCACTGAGCCACCTTCCCAGCCCCACCATTAATGATATTTTACTAATACAGACTATTCTTTTCTTCATATCTATAGGTAGTTATGAGATTTGCTGAGATTATAATTCTCAATGTGTTCATATTAGCACAGAAACAAAAGTACACAAACATGTTTTGGGAAATTAAGAGAAGGAAAGTTAGCTTAACATGGATAAATACTACGGAATAAGAAAAATAAACTACGCTAGGGACTGGTGCATCATGCCTGTAGTCTTAGGTACATAGGGGTCTGAGATGTGGTGATCATGTTTTGAAGCTATCTTGGGCAGGGGTGACTGTGAGACTCATTTCTCTATTTAACAACCAAAAAGAATCAGATGTAGAGCTGTGGCTCAAGTGGTAAAGCACTAGTCTTGAGCAAGAAAGCTCAGTACAGTGCACATGCCCTGAATTTCTAGTACAAGCACAAAAGAAAAAAAGATAAGCAAACATACTACTGGCATATAAGATAAGGACATATATATATATATATATATATATATATATATATATATATACATATACATATGTGTGTGTGTGTTTGTGTGTGTATAATAGGAGGGAAGGGAGTATCTGAAGCCTTTTAGTACATAATTGGTGACACTGACTCAAATGTTTGAAATAGCAGCCATCCCATCATAATCTGCAGTGACTTCTGGGATTAAGAAGATAGTTGAGTAAAGTGTAGTGCCTAGAAAGAGAAGCTGTATATGGGAGGAAACCAAATTCATTTCCTACTAGTAGATAGAAATGTACTGAACCATAGATGAAAGGTACAAGTATGAAACTGAGCTTTTCACTGGTGCATAAGGATGGGTTGGCATGGTAGAGAAGAAAGAGAACACTCATCTGTGCACCTAAACTTCCCTCAGGCATTGCCTATCCTGAGAACAAAACAGTAAATGGAAATAGATTAATGAGTTACTTAGGGCTTGTTCTCTTCACGCCTTGGAAACATCGCCTGTTACTGCGATCTTTGTCTAAAGTGTAGAGGGCCAAAACACCAGCAACATCCCATCTCCATCCATGTGTGCTTAGTGCTTCATTGTAGAAAAGCACATAATGCCAGCCAAGGACTAACAAAGAGTGGAAGCTGGAGGAAAAGGAATGTGAAAGTCGAAAGGTACATCCATGAAGTATCTGCTAAGCTAAAATCCTGGTTCAAACTGAGGCCCACAGTTTTAGGTATACACACACACACAGACACACAGACACACAGACACACAGACACACACACACACACACACACATATGTGTGTGTATATATATAGATATCTTTGCACATGTGCACATGAGTCCTTTTATTCACAAACATGTGTAGTATAGTCCATCTTTCATGGAAAACTCTTGTGAATCCCCAGGAAGAATGTATTAAATTCTTCCCTGGAGCTCTGCGTCTGTGGCCTTGCATCCAGAAGAAAAACATAGGTTGGAAAGCACACTTGCAAGTTCTCCTTATTCATCTCGGGTGCTACTGTTTCTTCCAAGACCACAGACAGTGAGTCCCTAGTGTTGAAGTTAACTTTGATATGTTTACTCCAATATCTGTGTCTATTTGCCGAAAAGTCATTCAGAATGATGCAATTGAATTGCATCAGAGGATCCCATGTCAGGTGCATGGTGAAATGGACAGAAAAAAAAATGTATTGTAGTGGGATATCAACCAAAGTTATTAAGGCATCAGACCCAATGGGTCAGTTCATAAATTCAATGTCCACAGAACGTTGCTGGTTGATCTAGGCAGGGTTCCATAAAATTTCCATTTGCACAGGCTTCCAAAAATGTACCTGCTTACTTCTCCCTGGAAGCAATGATGATGCTGAAACCAACAAAATGTTACTAAGGGCTCTAGAATTTATATCTAATATATTCTGATAAATTCACAGATTAGTACATCATAAAAATATCCTCAGTAAGTTAGTCTCAATAAATCAAGTTTGATGCCAAATTGAATGTCACATTTGCATTCTGAACTTTCACCTTTACACAGGTAATTTTTACTCAACCTGCTTTCACAATCTAGTTTTGTTTTTCAGGACATGTTTTTGAGAACATATGGTAATAGAAGACTTCCTTCTCTACCATGAGCCTAAATCAATATCGGTACAGACTCTATGTTTTCTACTTGTCATAATATATTAGACACAAATACCACACAGAGACCCCAATGGCCCTTGAGAGCAGAGCTACTTCAGAGATGTGTACACACTCTGCAAATGTCGCAACCTTCCATGCACATGATGTACTTGCCCATAATCACGTACTACGTATCAGAAAATGTGCATTGCTGTTTAAACAAATCAGCAAATGTACTATAGATTGTAGAAGGAAAAACTTTTATTTATTGTGAAAATATCATACAGATGGGTTACAATTACATAATTTGCAATAACTTGTATATGTCTGAGACAAGCAGAAATGGTCAGATAAGTTGATTTTAGGAGAAATGAACCTCTAGATAAGGATTCAAATGGTTTTTCTTTCATGCGGTTGTTTCTAACATATTCATAAGATGATTTCTTTGTTGCTTTGTATGTCCCTCTCCCAAAGTATAACCCATTTTCACTGTATTTGATGTAGGAAAAAAATTTTAATGAGATTTCCACTGGCCCTTTAATCTTGTATACTCCTTATATTATATAATTATATCACTTACTTTTTCATTCTTAGTAGCATATGTTAATTCTATAGAGGGTTTATTTATACACATACATGTACATATGCAATGAACCTCAATCTCATAAGGTAGTGGTATTGGTTCATATCTTCAATCTATTTATCATTTTTGTGGGGTTTTTTTGTCAGTCATGGGGCTTGACCTCTGAGTTTGGGTGCTGTCCCTGTACTCTTCAGCTCAAGAAGAGTGCTCTACAGATTGAGCCAGAGTGCCACTTCTGATTTTCTAGTGGATTTTTGGAGATAAGTATCTCACAGGGGCTGGGAAGGTGGCTCAATGGTAGAGGACTTGCCTTTCATGCATGAGGCCCTGGGTTCGAGTCCTCAGCACCACATAAGAAAAAAGAAAAAAGCCAGAAGTGGAGCTGTAGCTCAAGTGGTAGAGCTCTAGCCATGAGCTGAAGAGCTGAGGGACAGCGCCCAGACCCAGAGTTCAGGTCCCACAACAGGAACCCCCCCCCCAAAAAAAATAGAGTCTCACAGATTTTCCTGCTCAGGCTGGCTTTGAACCGCATTCCTTAGATCTCAGTCTCCTGAGTAGCTAGGATTACAGGCGTGAGCCACAAGCATCCAGCTTTTTATAATTTGTGAGAAACTACATACATTTCCATAGTATGAAATGATATTCCTATGAATTGTGTATAAGTGATCATTTTATTTTGCCAGCATTTTTATTTGTGTTCTTGGTGATAGACATTGTCATTGAAGTGTGAAAAATTCAATGTCCTTTGGCTTTGCATTTCCTTTATGCCAAGGATGTTGAGCATCTATTTTTGTATTTTAATTGGCCCCATATACTTCCAGATGTCAGGAATATCTTTAAATTTGCTTGCCAATGTGTTCATTGACATTACTTAAGAGTTTAGATTTCTAACCTTCCTTCATATTCTGATAATTAAGTTCTTGGCTGATGTTAAGCTAATCTGTAAGCCATCTATTCACCCTAGTTACTGTTTATTGTGTTGTGCCACATTTTTAATTCAGTGTAACCCCATTTGTCAAATTTTGCTCTTATTTACTGAGATATTTGAAGTTTTAATCAGTAGCTTACTGTCTAAATAAAATGTTTCTTCTTTTATGTTGTCTGTAGTGTAGTATTTTATTTTACATTTTAGCTCTTCAATTTTTATGGGCTAGAAAAACAAGGACCATTCACAACTTAAGGCATACTGGAATACCTGGAGACAGTGTCCAGGAGAAGATGACTGGAATTGCGGTCAGAGAGAGAGAAGCTCTGTGAGTGGAAATATTTACTCACCACAAGTGCTGCCCTTGTGTACACATGTGGGACCTTTGGAGCCAGAGCGATCCTGCTTGTCTCATGGACTAGAAGTCTCCCTGAAGCCAGCAGTTGTTTCAAGTACTCAGAAAGTAATCTTGTGAAGTGAATCAAATATCCATTTGATGTTTTTAAGAATCAACGATATAGGGCTGGGAAGGTGGCTCAGTGGTAGAGCGCTTGCCTTGCATGCATGAGGCCCTGGGTTCGATTCCTCAGCACCACATAAACAAGAAGAAAAAAGCCGGAAGTGGCGCTGTGGCTCAAGTGGTAGAGCGCTAGCCTTGAGCTGAAGAGCTGAGGGACAGCGCCCAGGCCCAGAGCTCAGGCCCAACAACTGGACCAAAAAAAAAAATCAACAATATATTAAATAAAGCTACAATTTACAAATTGTCCACATACACTAATAGGAATCCTTATGCATTTCTGATCACAATAAGTAATGGAGGAAAGATTTTACCTGTTATTGGATTAACAGATATCTCCCTAGAGTAGTTTTACATATCCCTGATGCCATAAGGGTATCATGGAGTAAAATATAGACATTGTGACTTGATGAGTCTTTTACAAGGTATCCTACACTTAGACTTGTTGGAGTTGGTGAATTCTTCAAAACATGCAGCCTAACTCTGCTGACCATCTACTGGATGTTTGCCAACATCCACCTGGCACTGAACTATCTGTTCAAAATATGAGTGCCAATTCTAATAATGTGAAACTCTTGACCTGCAGGAAAAGCATTGGAAATAGAGCCTGAAAATGGAGTGCTCAGATCAGAGAAGCACCCTCACTGGTTATTTTCAGCACCATGTTTTATGTGCCATGAAGATGCTGGCTTAGGCTGGCCCTTTAGAGTGTGCTGCTTACAGCTGTGGAATCTTCGGAATCTTTTTTTGTGCCTCTACTTTTGAATGAAAAAATGTTCTCTTAATCCAACTTCAACTATTTGATGCATGAGAATAAGAATCAATATTTATGAAGGGGGCACCTGATTCTATCTGAAAGGAGTTTCCCTAACCTATATATAGACAGAGCAAGGATAGCTTATAGCAGATTGTGAGACTTTAATCAAACAGGATTATTTGGAAAAGAGCTCGTTGTTCTAATACATTGCATAGATATGAACCACCTACAGTGTAACAGCATTCCCCCAGGCACTGGAAAACCCAAGCTCTGCTGCTCTCCAGGGAATGGACAGTTGGTCATTAACACTAGAAATCCTAAACAGTTTCAGTAGGTATGAAGTCCTCATGGGCTCTAGACACAATGAAATTCTTCCCAACTCCAGTTTGAACTTCATACCTTAGGACCAACTCACAAAGTGAGATTTTTGTGGGGTTGTTAGGCACTTTGAGACGTTTAGAATGTTTTTGACTCTTTTTGGAGCCCACTCTTGTGGCAACACTAGCATTAGTTTAAGATCTAAAGCCAGAGCCAGCTGTAGCACCTTGTGTTGGCCCACAGGCAGAAACTGTGCAATCTATATATTGTACTAATCACCCACAGTACCTGTTTGATTGGCAAAGCTGATATTCGAATTTTTTGTATTATCTGAGACAAACCCAACATCAGTTCTGTCAGGAGAAGCTTACGAGATGAGTAAGGAGAGGCCTCATAACTTGTCTTGCTTTCTTTCTTTTTTTAAATTGTGAAAATACCATACAGAGGGGCTACAATTACATGGGCAAGGTAATGAGTATATTTCTTATCAAGCATTGTAGCCTCCTCCTTTGTTTCCCCTTTCCATCCCTTCCCATCCTCCACCTGCCCCCCCAATCCTCCCACCCGCCTACCCCCACCCATGAGATGTATAAGTCGTTATGTCTTGCTTTCTGTACCTAGTGGCACATATTAATATATATGGTGAGGCTAAGGATGGGTCAGAGTTCCCCTTACTCTTGTGTCCTCTTGTTCTGTCTAGGACAACTTGCCTTTAAAAATGTTTTTATTGATACAGGTGGACCCATTGCAACAATGAGATGTACAAGTCATTATGTCGAAAACGAACTTTACAACTTTGGTGTGGGGGTGTGGTGGAGGGGAGGATTGGGGGGGTGGAGAGAGGATGGGAAGGGATGGGAAGGGGAAACAAAGGAGGAGGCTACAATTCTTGATAAGAAATGTACTCATTATCTTGCCATGTTATTGTAACCCCTCTGTACAGTATTTTCACAATAAAAAAAGAAAAAAATGTTTTTATTGATATTATAAAGGTGATACACAGAGGGGTTACAGGTACATAAGTTTGGACAGGTTCTGAAAGATTAAACATTAAAGTAGAGAGATGGGACCTTTTTCATTCCCATTAGAGCTGAACAGTCAAGCACTGGAATAGAGCTACAGCTAGGCAACCACTCATGCTCATCTGCCAGGAGAGTTTTCCATCTTCACCACGTATTGAGTTCCTGATATTCAGTGGAGCCCAGCCCACACATAATACTATTTGCTAGTAGTAGGATATGTTTACCTACACCAGGAGATAGACAAATGCTTGAGGGGCAATGGTAGAACTTGCTTCCATGACCAAGAAGTCACAACACCTCCCTGTGTTAGGATTGAGATTAGGGACTGAAAATTTTGTTATCCCTTTCCTATTTTCATTTCCTTCTGGGATACTCTGGTGCTGGGTATACTCTGTAGTTTAAATAAACTTGGCTATGGAGGCTCAGTCAGAGGTGACAAAGGAGTCTTTATTGGAGTGCTAGTTATGTGCAGATGACCAATTACAAAGACCTGCATCCACCAAATACACTGAACTCAGGAAACAGACCAAAGGAAAACAATACTAGCAAACCAATTCAGCTCCAATGGATTGCTGAGTTGGGATGACATGATGACTGGAGAAGAGCCAGGAGACATAAAACAGGACATGAACATGGAGATACGTGACATAGCATAATGGCTCCTGAGTAGGCCCATGCCTAGGTAGTCTTTTCAGGGGGCAGTATCAAGGAAACTCCTGGTCCCAGGCACTGGATGGACAGGCTTAATCGCCATTCATCCAGATACCCACCCAGAATTTTAAATTTTGCCATTACCAGTTTATTGTCTTACCAGTAAATTTTGTGCATTCTTGTGTATTTTCTTGTTCACTAATGTAGGTATCTTTTGGACTAAAAGACTTCAGTATTTTTGTAGAATAGGTATGGTGGATGTATAGTCTCTTAATTGCATCAGTCTGGAAATATGTTTGTGCATTTGTCCTTTATCTTTCTCTTGTGAAAGATATCTTTGAAAAGTACCGTTGTCATGGTAGATAGAATGCATTTTTTTCAGTTCTGTAAAGACTTCCTGCCAAACCCTGCTGGCATCTGTGTATTATATTTAGGACTCAACTGTTAGAGAAACAGAGACACACCTAAGTATTAGATCCATTTCTCTTCTAAGCTAGAGAATCTTCCATACAAAATTCACTTTTGACAGCTTGATCATACAATAGCTTGCCATATATGTGTAGATGTCATTGTCAAAAATTTGATTAACATTTTATGTTTTAGTTGGTATCATGTATTCTTATTCTTGTGTATGTAGGAATTTAAAATTCTGTCATTACTTATTAGAACAAGCATTTTAACTTGTTAGCATCCTCATCATTTCCTAAATCCACAAAACACTAATATTAACTATTATTTATACTGTTGTCAACTTTTGACAAAACTTCTTTCACATGTCTCCTCATCCTTGCTTTCAGTTTAGTACTCGACTAGATTTCCTTCAACGTAACTATTTTCTTCTATTTAGAAGACATCACTAAGTTAACAGGCATGAATTGAGAAATTTTAAATATATATATATATATTATACCATATGTTGAAAAAGTTAATATTCTCATTTGAATTTCCATGTTGCTACCATTGTTTACTCCTTTGAACAATTCGTTTTTACTTCCTTATATTAATTTCCTTAAAATGTGCACACATACATATATCAAAAGTGTACACAAAGAAAGAAATGTACTTTAATCCTTTTTACTCCTGTTTTCTTTCCTATCCACAATTTTAATCTAAAAATATTGTGAATATAATAGTGATTACTCCTTTTTGTCCTACTGGCCTTGGAATTGGAATTTCAATGTAGAGTTTGCTCACAATTCATTCCTCTTCCCCCATGTTTGATGTTCCTCTGTTCAGAATGATTTCCTAGAGTTGAATGAATCCCTTTGTGCTACATGAATGAAAATACAATTCCCTCACCTGATATTTGAGCTCTTGTTCTGATTGATATTGCAGGACGTGTTGTTCACAATGTTGGGTGTGTGAGCAGAGCTTACTATGGAATCTTCTCTAAATGACACTTTGCTTCTGAAAGATGTTCTTAAATTGAAATATTTGTTAGTTAGCCTGACTTCCCATATAAACACATAACCTAAACTGGGTGACTCGAACACAAATTTTAATTTTATTTTCAATTCCCTGGCTTGAATTTGGGGCCGTGGAGTTGTACCTGAGCAGCTTTGTACTGAAAGCTAGCATTTTACCACTTGAAACAAAGCATCACTTCCGAATTTTGAGTGGTTAATTGGAGATTAATATTCCATGGAGACTTTCCTGCCAGTGCTGGATTCTAACTATGGTAGTCAGATCTCAGACTCCTGAGTAACCAGGATTACAAGTGTGAATCACTGGTGCCCAGCCAAACAAAAGTATTTTCACACACATATGGAAATTGTTACCCCAAGAAAAAGACAACTGAATACTTGGTGTCTTATGAGAGTCTATTTCATATTTAAGGGACAAGTTTGTGCTGTGGTGCATGTGAAAGTGGGCATAAAGTAAGCTGTCTCAGAGCTTAAGTAAGTTTCTGAATCTCATGCATGACAAATTCCCTTCATGTCCTTACTTATTCCTATTTACAAACATAAGTATAATATTTGTAATTTATCCTGATTGGAGATAATGTTTTAACATATTCATTGGCAGAGAAGTAAGCATTCAAACAATCAAAATCTTAAGTTTTGAAAAACTCCCTAAATTTCTATGCTCATTATGCAGCTTGATTTTCAAGAACTATAATTCGTTTTGGGATTGGCTTTTTCTGTTGAAGAAATGAAAAAAAACTATAACTTGACCTTGGGATTTGATATTTATGTGGTTCAATATGGAAGTTGGACAGCATTTAAAAATCCCTTCATTTGCCTCTTTAGGAAGTACGAGATCCTTAACCAGCCTTGTATGAGAAACTGTAAGACTATGGCAGCATTTACAAGACCACCAGGATTAAAATCTGCCCAGATTGGGACACTACTGGACCTCTACAAGATTGCATAGGTGAAAGTGGGACGAGTGAAGTAATATCTTAAAATGTCTAAATTGGTGCCGTTTCAGGTGTTAGAAAAGAATGAAAAGAGGCTGAGAAAATGCAGTCACCATGGAGACGCAGCCAGTATGGGCAGCAATTAACCCTCAAAAGCAAGGCTTAGAACAATTTACCAGATCTCAACCGTGGCTCCTTGCCCCCGGTTACCCTGAAAGCGAACCATTCAGGAGTATGCAATGCCTTGACTCAACCACTTCCATAGCCCTCATGGGCTGGACGCCGGGTTACAACCAGGTTTACAAGGGGAAGAAGCTAGCTGAACAGATGTTTCAAGGACTTATTCTTTTTTCTGCAATAGTTGGATTTATCTATGCATAAATGGCTGAACAGTTTGGATGGACAGTCTATATAGGTATGGCCGGATTTGCTATTCCATGTTTGCTGATGCTTCCTCCATACCCATCTATGCACGACATCCCCTCAAATGGTTATCTGTTCAAGAATCAAGAACAGAAGACAAGAAAATTGGGGATAGAAAAATTAAGAGGTATGTTAAAAAAAATTCATTGGGTTTTTACATTTGTTTTCTCTGAGATGAGCTAAGTTGACATCATACCCAAATCATGAGCCTAAAACTCCCTATGCTCTTAAACACAGATTTCTTTATATTTTAGTTTTCTTTATATTTCTTTTTTGTTATTGTTTTGTTTTCTACCCCTAGTTAATTGAGTGTTGATTAGTTACAAAATAGTCTCCTATTGTTCACTTCTTATTTTGAAGAAGAAGCCAAAGCCAAGCCTGTCATAGTAGCACTAGCCTGGCCCTTCTCCTAGCCATCTGTGAGCATTCATGAGTGACAGTCAGGTTCAGCACATTCTTGGCTTTGCTTCTGTCTTTTTTGTACTTTTTTAATTCTAAAAATGCTGTATAGAGGGGTTACAGTTCATGAGCAAGGTAATGAGTACATTTCAGCTCCCCTATGAACCAGAAATCCCACTTTGGGGCATTTACGAAAGGATCACAAACAAGGCCATACTCAGGCTACCAGTACAACTATGATTATAACAGCATTATTTAACATAGCTAAGATATTGAACCAAACCATATGTCCTTCAATAGATGAATGGATCAAGAAAATGTGATATAGATATATATATACATATATACATATACATACATACATACTATATATACATATATAAACATACATACAATGAAGTTTTCTTTATATTCCAAAGGCAGTTAGAAATAACTCAGTTGTATTTGACTTACAAATATTTTAGACAAATATTTTAGACTTTTGGAAAACAAAAGTACATGTATGCAATGTTTCTTCCAGGTACAAATAATAATAAATGCCACATAAATGACAGCCAAAAAGGAAAAGGTATGATAGGAAAAAGGTGTATTTAGGAACATAATTTTTGTGATATCAAAGACTATGCATTCAAAGATAATAGGCTACTTATAATCTAATTGGCTTGAAAAAGGGAATGCAAAAGTTACAGTAGATTACTGGTTTATTTGGAGTTTTAAGCCCTATCAATAATTTCCTTTAAAAATTGGGAAGTTGAAAATGACTTTAGAGTGTGATAATATGTTGAACTGGGTGGTTCATACATAATAATACCAGTTACTAAGGAAAATTATCTCTAAGTACCCATCAAAACGCAGGGAGTAATTTGTAGTTTAAGTGGTAAAGTACTAGCCTTGAGGAAAAAAGCAAAAAGTGAATAAGGCTCTGAGTTTGTCAACCTGAACTAGCATGTGTGTGTGTGTGTGTGTGCGCGCGCACACACACACACACACACACACATACACATACACGCACACGCATGCTCATGTGCAAGGGATGTTGAAAGACTCAGAAAGAGAAATGGAGTGTAAGT
>NW_027203752.1:0-57563 GCF_024711535.1 Dipodomys merriami | reverse complement strand
TCCTAGCTACTCAGGAGGCTGAGATCTGAGGGTCAAGGTTCAAAGCCAGCCTAGGGCAGGACTCTTATCTCCAATGAACCACCAGAAAACCAGACTTGGAGCTGTGGTTCAAGTAGTAGAGTACCAGCCTTGAGTAAAAGAGCTCAGGGACAACCCCCAGGCCCTGAGTTCAAGTCCATGATCAACTAAATAAATAAGCACATACATACATATATACATACATAAGTTATATACCAAATCACTACCTTACCTCTCCCTAAACCCTTTCTGTGTCCTAAGGTTTAAGTGTGTGTGTGTGTGTGTGTGTGTGTGTGTGTGTGTGTGGGTGGGTGGGTGGGTGTGGGTGTGGGTGTGGGTGTGGGTGTGGGTGTGTTGCTCCTGGGTCTTAAACTCTGGGACTGGGTGTTTTCCCTGAGCTCTTTCACTCAAGGCTGGCACTCTACCACTTGAGCCACACCACCACTTCCAGTTTTCTGGTGGTTCACTGGAGATAAGAGTTTCATGCACTTTCCTGCCCAGGCTGCCTTTGAACTGTGATCCTCAGATCTCAGCCTCCTGAGTGGCAGGGATGACAGGTACGAACCAGGGACACTGGGCTCTAATGTTTAACTTTAATCCCTGGGATCCCATCGAAGGCACTCAGACATACTATAAAGAAAAGTTTTTGGATGAACTTTCCAACTCTGGTGTGTGTGGGGGGGGATTGGGTGGGGGAGCGGGGGGGGGGGGAGGGAGGCTGGGAAGGGATGTGAAGGGTAAACAAAGGAGGAGGCTGCAATGCTTGATAAGAAATGTACTCATTATCTTGCCCATGTAATTGTAACCCCTCTGTACAGTATGTTCACAAAAAATAAAAATAATAATTTTTAAAAAAGGAACGTTTTTGGAATGGGACTAGTGACTCCCAAGAGCTAGGGAGGAACATGAGAAAAACTTCAACCCATCAACTGCCAGCGAGGGTGGGTGGCAAAGCCTGGGCTGAGGAGTCACAGGATGGTGGGGGGTACTTCTTAGGTGCAGTCAGCAAGCATGCGCCCCACAGCTATCGGGATCTGCACCCCAAGAACCTTATCATCTCAGGGCTTTAGAATCCACAGTGCTCTGGAGTGCCCAGCAGGGGGCAGCATGGTTAAGCTAAAGCACCACTGATGGATACTTTCCTCAAAGTTTTCACCACTACCACTGACACAATGAACTTCCTAAATGGAGGTAACTCTGCATGTGTGTATGTGTGTGCGTGCGTGCACACGTGTGTGTTTGTGTGTGTGTGTGTGTGTGTGTGTGCTGCTCCTGGGTTTTGAACTCTGGGACTGGGTGCTGTCCCTCAGCTCTTCAGCTCAAGGCTGGTGCTCTACCACTTAAGACACAGCTCCACTTCCGGTTTTCTGGTGGTTCATTGGAGATCAGAGTCTCATAGACTTTCCAGCCTGGGCTGGCTTTGAACCTCGATCTTCAGATCTCAGGCTCCTGAGAAACTGGGATGACAGGCGTGAGCCACTGGCACCCAGCTTTGAAATAACTTTTTAAAGCATAACAAGTCCTAAATAATGATGTCAAGTGCAGAAGCTAAATTATTGTCAAGAAATTCTATATTTCCATGAAGGTGGTTTTGGTGATTTCTGCCACTTGAGCCAATGCCTCCAGTTCAATATGTTCTCTCTGTCTTTCTGTGTCTCTCTTGAACCCCCTTCCATTCCTCCTTCCTTTCTTCTTCGGGATTCTCTACGCTCAGATCTGAACGCAGGGCCTCCCACTTGCGAGGAGGTTGTTCTCACACTCAACCCACATCTCAGGCTTTCAAGTTGTAGTTTTAAAGACAACCCAGGCTCTGTAGTGAAACCATGTCTCAAAAAACATCAAAAGGAGCTGGAGTAGATGTGGTGGCTCAAGCCTATAATCCTAGCTACTTGGGAGACAAAGATTGGAGAAAGTTATGGTTCAAGGCCAGCCCAGGGAAGAGAACAGGGTCTCAAGACACCATCTTAACCTTATGGGGGGGGGCTTGGTGGTGTGTGCTGTTCCAGCTAGGGGGAAGTGCATGGCTGGGGGCAGTGAGCAGAGGGAGACAGGATGACAGGAGGATCACAGTCCCTGCTGGCCTGGACATAAAGTGAGAGTCTACCTCAAAAATGGCCAACGAGCCAGACAGTGCTCACACCTGTCATCCCAGTGATTCAAAAGGCTGAGATCTGAGGATCAGAGTTCAAAGCCAGCCTGGGCAGGAAAGTCTGTGAGACTCTAATCTCCAGTGAACCCAGAAAACTGGAAGTGGAGCTGTTCACTCCAGCCTTGAATGAAAGAGATCAGGGACAGCAACCAGGCCCTGAGTTCATACCCCAGTATTGACAAAAAGAAAGAAAGAAGCCCCAGTATGTTCCACTCAGACCTCCCCCTGCCCCCCTCTTTCCTGCTATCTTCAAAGAAGTGCATTTTCTTTTCACACACACTGTATCTCAGACGTGTAAGGACAGACATGGTGTATACCCTTTGCTTCCTTTGGGAACTGATTTTAGGTATAAGGGTTTTTCTTAACTCTGCCTTCCCAGGCCACACATGTGTGTTCCTTTCCTGCCTCTTGATTCAGATGAACAAGCACAGCCCTGGCCATGGGCACGCATGCGCATTCCCCTCCTGTCTCTCCACCTGGCCGACGACACACATGCGCATTCCTGCCTCACTGCCCAGGCCGCAGGCACGCATGCGTTTTTCCATCCTGCCTCACTTCCCCGGGCTGTGGGCACGCATGCGCACAGCCGCAGCACTCCACGGTGCGGGCCTTGGTTCGGGGTCGAGCCATCCTTGCCTTCCTGCCCCAGCTGGGTTGGCAGTGCAGACCCTCCATTGTCTACACCAGGGTCCATTTGCTGCATGCTCTCTGCAGGCTGCGAACTCGTGTTCTCATGCGCAGGAGAGACCCCCGCCTGCTTTCTGTGCAGACATCCAGCTCCTTCCTGGGTCCTGCCCTGTCCATCCCATCGGCTTCCTTCAAAACCGGTGAAAAAGGGTGACCAGGCTGATCAATTGCCGGCTGATGTGAGACCAGGCTGATCAATAGCTGGCCAATATGCACCCAGGCCGATCAATCACTGGCTGATGTGCACTGAGGCTGATCAATCGCTGGCCAATATGCAGCCAGGCCGATCAATTGCCAGCCGATGTGCACTCAGGCCCATCAATCGCCCACCCAAATTCAACCAAGCTGATGTGAGGCCAGGCTGATCACTCGCCAGCCAGCTTACAGCCAGGCCTGTCCCTGGCTCTCCTAAACCATAGCTAGATGCACTTCCTGGCATTTTCCAGTAAATTCCAGCGAAGGATTCATCCCAGCCCTCCAACAAATGAGGGCCAGGGACCTTGCTGCACCTCACCAGGCCCTGGATGTAACCGCAGGCCCTGTGCACAGACAGGAACAGAAGACCCCATGCTGGCAGGGTGGAGATGGCCAGAAGACTGCTTTAAGTGGAGACAGCAGTGCTTCTGTGTGGGGAGGACCAAAAGGAGGACCAGCAGGAGGAGGACCAACAGCAGGACCGACAGTAGGAGGACCAACAGGAGGATGAACAGGAGGAGGACTGATAGGAGAAGGACCGACAGCAGGACCAATAGGAGTACCAACATGAGGATGAACAGGAGAAGGACGGACAGGAGGACTGACAGGAGGAGGACCGGCAGAAGGAGGATGGACAGTAGGACAGACAGGAGGAGGACACACTTCGCTTGAAGCTGGTTTGTCTAAAGATAGGAAGCAATCGCCCAGTTCTTGGGTTCAGAGCCCCAGGCGGCTGCGGGTGGGTCTTGGGCGCCTTGGATATGGGGTTAGGTGCAGAGGTGTCCAGGGGCCTTGTATGTGGGGTGCAGAGGTGTCCAGGAATCTTGGATGTGGGGTTCGGTGCACAGAGGTGTCCAGGCACCAGAGGACCTTTCCTGGGTCTGACTGGAGTCATCCTGTGTCCTTGGTGGAGGAAGGTGAAAGCTGTTCCCAGGCGCTGGTCCCCCAGTCCCATACCCTGATCCCCGAGGCTTTCCATCTCCCTGGGACCCCCCATATCCCAGCCTCCACCCCGTTTAGGCCTGGACCAGCTCAGCGCCACTGCACCAGACACCCTGTCCCAGCTCCCTCCCTACCCAGGTCCCAGGCTATCCATCCCAGGCCCCCTGTACCAGGCCCCCATGGCGTCCCTCCCCTCTCTCCACTGGAGTTGATCTGCTTTGTTGGAATGGTTTTCCTGTTCTTCCTTTATTCTGCCTCCCTCTGTGATTCAGTTGCCTCACCGTGTTAAGTGCATTTGAGGCCGCAAGTTTTTGGGCAGACATGAGTCCACTCACAGTCAACAGTTTTTTTTTATTTTATTATTTTGATAGGTCATGGGGCTTGAACTCAGGGCCTGGGCGCTGTCCCTCAGCAATTCAGCTCAAGGCGAGTGCTCTACCACTTGAGCCACAGTGCCACTTCCAGCTTTTTGCTGGTTCTTTTGTGGTAAGAGTCTCACAGGCTTCCCTGCCTGGACTGGCTTTGAAGCAGGATCCTCAGATCTCAGCCTCCTGAGTAGCTGGGGTGACAGGCATGAGCAGGCTCCTCCTACCATTGAAGGAGTTAAACCAACTTTGACTGGGGTGATCTGACTGGACAAACAGGTTCAGAGGAATGCGGCCAGGCAGGAATCCCTGCAGCCGTGGGGCTGGGAGTGGAGACAGATCACCAGGCCTAGGAGGTCAAGGGTCATGGAGGGTCAGGTCAGGCATCTCTGAATAGTAGAATTGAGGCTAGTGAGCAAGCAGGAAGCACTTGGGCACTTGGTGGTAGCAGGAAACGGTTAGCAGAGTTTGTCCCAGCCTCCCTTGTCTACATTCCTTCTGGAAGCTTCCCACCCCATCCTTCCCACAGTCAATCACAGCATCCTAGCTGTGGGGGGAGGGGGGAGGACCAGGAGGGAGGAGAATAGGCAGGGGAAGGGGGAGAGGGAAGAAAAAAGCAGGGCTCTTGGAGGAGGAGAGAGGACTCACTCCTCTCGATTTTGGGTGACTCCCTATTCTCAGCATTACATCACAGCCCCAGGGCCCTCTAGGCCTGATGGGGTGAGGGGAGAGGAAGGGGCAGATAGAAGGAGGGGAGGGAGAGGGAGGGACGAAGAGGAGGGGAGAGAGAGGGAAGCCCCCCCCCAGGCCTGGGTTGTTTCTAGGAAGAATCATTCCCTTTGGTTACTGCTGTGCTATGGTGGCAGAGACTGTGGGGTTTCCTGTGTGTGTGTGTGTGTGTGTGTGTGTGTGTGTGTGTGTGTGTGTGTGTGCCAGTCCTGGGACTGGGACTTGAACTCAGGGCCTAGACGCTGTCCCTGAGCTTTTTCACACAAGGCTGGCGCTCCACCACTTGAGCCACAACTGCACTCCCAGCTTTTCTTTTTCTTTTTTGAAAGTTAATTATAAATCAGAGCCTAAAGGACTTTCCTGCCCTGGGCTGCCTTCAAACCGCAATCATCAGATCTCAGCCTTGAGAGGAGCTGGTATTTCAGGTGTGAGCCACTGGTGCCTGTCTGTCTAGAACTTTTAAGCCTTTGTCTCTACAAAGCTGTCTCTGGGCTTCTGCATGGCAAAGGACATAGCTAGCAAGATCAATAGAAAGCCTAAGGCTTGGGAGAAGATCTTCACTAGCCATACAATGGACAAAGGTCTCATATCTAAAATATACTTGGAACTCAAAAAATTAAATCCCCCAACAACAAATCCTCAAAGAAACAACTGCCCAATAAATAAGTGGGCAAAAGACTTGAAGAGAAACTTCTCCAAAGAAGAAAGAAGGATGGCCAATAGACACATGAAGAAATGCTCAACCTCCCTAGCCATAACAGAAATGCAAATCAAAACAACATTGAGATACCACCTCTCCCCAGTTAGAATGGCTAAAATCAAGAACTCTAACAACAACAGATGCTGGAGGGCATGTGGACAGAATGGAACCTTACTGCATTGTTGGTGGGAGTGTAAACTTGTTCAACCAGTTTGGAAAGCAGTATGGAGGTTCCTCAAAAGACTCCACATAGAGATTCCCTATGACCCAGCAATCCCATTTTTGGGCATTTACCCAAATGTTCACAAACAAAACCACACTAAAGCTACCAGCACGACTATGTTTATTGCAGCACTATTTACTATAGCTAAGATATGGAACCAACCCAGATGCCCCTCAGTAGATGAATGGATCAAGAAAATGTGGTATATATACACAGTGCAATTCTATGCCTCCATCAGGCAAGCGATCTACCACTGAGCCACCTTCCCAGCCCCTATGCCTCCATCAGAAAGAATGACATTGCCCCATTTGTTAGGAAATGGAAATACTTGGAAAAAATTATATCAAGTGAAATAAACCAGGCCCAAAGAAACATAGGTCACATGGTTTCCCTTATTTGCAATATCTAGTATATGTCTGAGTCAAGCAGAAAAGGTCAGATAAGGTGATGTTAGGGAAATGAACCCTAAGATATGTATTCAATTTTTTTTCTTTTATGCAATTGTTTCTAACACATTTATAAGATGATTTCTTTGTTGCTTTGTATGTCCCTCCCCCACAGTATAACCCCTGCTTTCACTGTATTTGATGTCGGTATAATTTGTGGAGGGGAAGGGGAAAAACAAATCATTTAAATAGGGAAACAGGTGGACCCATTGCAACAATGAGATGTACAAGTCGTTATGTCGAAAACGAACTTTACAACTTTGGTGGGGGGGAGGGGGAAGAGGGGAGGATTGGATGGGGGGGGGCGGAGGGAGGATGGGAAGGGATGGGAAGGGAAACAAAGGAGGAGGTTACAATTCTTGATAAGAAATGTACTCATTATCTTGCCCATGTAACCCCTCTGTGCAGTATTTTTACAATAAAAAAAAAAAAAAGCTGTCTCTGGGCAGCGGGAGGAGGCAGGAAAACATCAGCGAAGGTTGGCCAGAACTGAATTCAGAATCAGGGCCCAGGCACCTGTGAATGGTGCCTGTAATCCCAGCTAGTCAGGGGACCAAGATCTGAGCATGGGCTGTTGGAAGCCAGCCCTGGGCAGGAAAGTCTGTGAAATTACCATCTCAAATTAAGCAAACACACAAACCAAAAGTGGAGTTGTGGCCCAAATGGTAGAGCACTCGGCTGCCTTGAGCAGACAGAGCACAGGGACAGCATCAGGCCCTGAGTTTAATCCCCAAGGATAGCACCAATATGTGTGTGCATGGGTACATGCACATGTGCATGCATACATGTGCACACACACATAAAGGAATTCAGAAACAGGGTGCAGGCTTATTTCAAAGACTACTGCTGAGAAAAGAGAATTAAGTGATCGTTGTTTTAGGGGATAAAACACAAGGATGTACTCCACCCTGCGGGCAGACAAATGAGGACCCAGATCTAATCATGGTGAGGAGTGGGGGGGTGCAGGGGGCGGTGGCGCGGGAGAGGAAGGGGAGACCATGCCATGGTCACGTGGTCTGGAGGAATCTGCAGTGGAGCCAGAGAACTGGGATTTCAGTTTCACTGGTCTGCCCAACAAATACTCCCTGCTTACTTGTTATTTTTGCCAGGTATAGTGCCAAGAGGTGGTTAACACAACCACAATCACCATTTAGCCAAGAAGAAAGGACCTTTTGTTGGGGGGGAGGTTGAACTCAGGGCCTGGGCACTGTCCCTGAGCTCTTTCATTCAAGGCTGACACTCTACCACTTGAGCCACAGTGCCACTTCCAGTTTTCTGGTGGTTCACTGGAGATCAGTGTCTCACAGACTTTCCTGCCTGGGCTGGCTTTGAACCGCAATCCTCAGATCTCAGCCTCCTGAGTAGCTGGAATGACTGGCGTGAGCCACTGAGGACCAGCAGAATCTGGAATCTCTGAGCCCCAGCAGTGACAGGACTCACCTCCTATGAAAGTAGATTTGGGGATCCACTGCCACACCCCTCCCCCAGGGCTTCCTTAAGGCTTCTTGGAAATTCAATGTTTAAGCGAGCAAGCTCACTCTGGATTTTGTTTGTTGGTTCACAGAGCAGAAACCACAGTTCTTGGTTGTTGCTTTCTTCTCGGTGCTGATCTTCAGGGTGCTGATCTTTAGGGCGAACCTCTCCTAGTTTCAGCGATAGTTTAACCCCACGCCTGTTCCTGGGCCCAGACCCTAGCAACCCAACCTCACCTCGGGGCCTTTGGGCAACGATGGGTGGGAAATAATCCAAGTACTCAGAGGCTGGGAGCCTTGTCTCTCATGGACCGGCCAGCAGAGGGAGCCGAGAGGCCTCAGGGCCACAGGTGGCCAGCCATGCCAGCTCCACTCCGCTGACAGCAGACCTCAAAGTGAAAACACTCATCCTGAAATAGTCCTCCTCCTCCCCTCCTCCTCCCCTTCCTCCCCTCCTTCCTTCCTCTCCTCCTCCTCTCCTCCTCCTCCCCTCCTCCTCCACCACCTCCACTTACCCCCTCCTCTTCCTCCATTCTTCCCCTCCTCCTCCTCCATCTCCTCTTCCTCTTCTTCCTCCTCTTCACCTCCATCTCCTCCTTCCCTCCTCTTCCTCCTCTCCTCCTTCTCCTCTTTTTTCCTCCATCTCCTTTCCTCTTCTTCATCCTCTTCTCCTCCTCTCATTCTCTTCTACTTCCTCCTCCACCTCCTCCTCCACCTCCTCCCTCTTCCTCCTCCCCCCTCCTCCTCTACCTCCTCCACCACTACCTCTTCCTCCTCCTGCTCCTCCTCCTCCTCCTCCCCCTCCCCTTCATCTGGAGATGAAGCAGGCCATCTTCCACCATGTCTGGCCTCTGCCCCACTGCCCAAAGATCGGAATGTTCCTGCCCTGGCCCCACCCCCATCCTGCGAAGCCACAGGTATCTGGGCTCCTAAGTACAGTTGCAGAAGAGAAATAAATGTGCAGTGTAAGCCCCCTCCCTTCAACCCCTCCAGGTCTTTTTCTCCATTCTGTTTTTGTGCCCGTCCTGGGTCTTGAACTCAGGGCCTGGGTGCTGTCCCTGAGCTCTTTCACTCAAGGCTGGTGCTTTACCACTTGAGCCACAGTTCCACTTTCAGTTTTCTGGTGGTTCCCTGGAAATTAGAGTCTCATGGACTTTCCTGCCCGGTCAGGCAGGAAAGTCTGTAAAAACTATTATCTCTAGGAAACCACCAAAAAGCCGAAGTGGAGCTACGGATCAAATGGTGGAGGGCCAGCCTTGAGCCCAAAAGCTCAGTGACTGTGCCCAGGCGCTGAGTTTAAGCTCCTTAATCAACCCCTCAAGCCCCCCCATAAAGACTTTTGGGGTACTATATCCTTTGAGCAAAACCAAACTCCATGGTGAATACAACAAAAGCACCAAGTTTGCAACCTAAGCCCATTTAAAAGAAGAAAGAAGGAATTGGAGGGTCTGTGTGGTGGGGCTAGGGTGGGGGATGGGGGAGCCTTGGGCCAAGAGGGGCAAAATAAATAAATAAATAAACAGTAAACTGGGGCGGGGTGGGGAGGGTGGGAGCAGGTGGGAGGGCCAGGCCCTGGGAGGCGCTAAAGGCCCTCACCACAAAAGGTTGAAACCAACACAACAGTCACCAGATCCAGTTCTGGGAAGTTTGAGTCGGTTTCTGAGCTGGAGAACAATAGCCAGAGGTTGAGTGGGTTTGTGTCCCAGCCCTCTTCCCTCCCTCTTTCCCTCCCTCCCTCTCTCCCTCCCTCCACCCCTCCTAGGGTGGGGTTGGTGGGAGGGAAAACAGGGACTGGATTCTCCTGGTGGTTATTTATGTTTGTGTTCCATTGTATTGTTTGTATTTGTCTGTGCGAATGGAGAAGTAGGGCCTAGGGCCAAGCAGGCTGGAGCCTCAAGCTATTTCCTGGAGCAGCAGAGCCGGCTGGAAGATCAGGTCTGGAGCCTCGCCTCACAGAGGCCAGGGGAGGAGGAGGAGAGACGGAGGCCCGGCCCCCAGTCAAGATCCAGGCCAGGAGACCACTGCACCCACCCCTGACTGCCCTTGTCAGGAGAGAGGGCAACCCTGGGGCTGGGCCCTCCAGGCTGGGGGAGGGCTGGCCTGCTGGTGGAGGGGAGGGGGTGCTCTGTGGGTTCTGTGTGTGCGACAGGCCCCTGGGGCTTGGAGAACAGCCCCAGCCTTTCTCACCACCCATACACACCCTTGTCTGACTGTTGCACAACCTTGCACACCCAGCCCTGCAGCTGCCTCCCTCCCCACCCCTCAGGGGGAGAGGAGAGTGGAGGGGCCCTACCCTCACCACACACCCACAAACAACCCTTGGTCCACAAAGACACACTGTGGGGGTGGGACACCACCCCAGTGGGACCCTCCCAGCCTCCACCACACCTGGGAGGCCCCACTGGGCCTCAGTCCCAGGTGTGATCACAAGGTTGGCCCCAGTCCACTCTGACCACATCCTGAGGCCAAGGTGGGCCCAAAACAGCAGCAGCCTGCCCTCCGCCCTCTGCCCTCGCCCTCCACCCTAGAAGCTGTGGACAACGTCCAGGTCAGCCCCGGACAGGGGAGAGGCCAGGTGGAGGCCGGCGTCCTTTCCCTCCCTCCAAAGTGTTCACTCATGTTTAGAAGCCAGGCCACACTGCCCAAGGCTCACACCCATCATCCCAGCAGCTCAGGAGGCTGAGATCTGGAGCATCGCGAGATCTGGAGCATCGCGTTTCGAAGCCAGGAAAGTTCCAGAGACTCTTATCTCCAGCAAACCAGCAAAAAGAAAAAAAAATTCAAAAGTGGAGCTGCTGCTCAAGAGGTAGAGCACCAGCCTTGAGTGAAATGCTCAGAGACGACGCCCAGCCAGCCCCGGCATGCACGCCCCAGGACCAGTGCACAAGCGTGCACACACACACACGAATTTTCCAGATTGCAGGGTTTCTCAAGACCTGAGCCTGTGGGGGGACAGGAGGAGCCATGGAGCTGGTCAACCTTCCCCAGGCTTTGGCCGGGAAGGAAGGTTTCTAGGGGTTCAGAGATGCCCTGGGGGAGAGGAAAGGGGTTCCACACTGTTTCATTCTGTGTACCATCCGTGGGCAGTGGGCAGTGGACAGGTCTCTGAACAGACAACCAGAAACGTGTTTGCTTAGGTGTGACTTTGAGGCTCAATTGGCTACAGGCACGGTTCCGGTTGTTGCTCATTGTGCAACTTATTAAGGAAGTTCTTTCCGTTAACCAGTAGGCCTGGGCAGCCGTGCACCCTGCCAGGGCCTCTGTTGAGTTTGTGGAACAGTCTCTCCACGTGAAGACCCAGTGAACTGAAAATCACAGTGATCCTGAGAAGATTAAGTCTGAGCTTCAGATAAACACACTAAAAATTTCACATCATCTTTTTGTAATATGCGTGTGTGCACGCAAGTGTGCATGAGAGTGTGTATCTCCTGGGGCTTGAACTTGGGGTGTAGGCTCTGTTTGAGCTTTTGTGCTCCAGGCTGGCGCTCTACCACTTGAGCCACAGCTCCACTTCTGGCTTTTTGCCGGCTCATTGGAGATAGAAGTCTCATGGACTTTCTTGCTCGGGCTGGCTTCGGCCTCTGGGGTAGCTGGGAGGACAGATGTGAGCCATGGGTGCTTGGCTAACATTTCCCACCTTAATCGACATCATTCCTCTTGAATCTCTGGATTTGGGTGATCGACCCCATTTTAGAGATATGGAAAATGGAGATTGGGAGAGTTGGTTTCTTCCTTACTTTGTGGTAGGCAGGGCTGGGCCCAGCACCTGGGACCCAGTCCCTTACTGGGGTGACCCCATCCCAGGCTCTGTGACTCCATCCTGGGCCCTCTGATCCTGTCCCTCATTGGGGTGACCCCTGCTCTCCCCAGGGCCCTGTCTCTGCCTTCTGCCAGCTTGCAGTCCTGTCAAGTTTGTTGTTTTTCCCTCAAAGTAACTCACCACCAGCTGGCCTGGAGTATCTCCATCTTTCCTGCATCCCTGCCATCACCATGGCAACCCCACAGGGTGGGCGCACCTCCCTTCCCCTCTCCAACCAGGGCCCCAGCTTTGCCTTTTGCAATCCACCACCCCAGCGGAGGATGAAGGGGTGCTTTTGTCCCTGAGAAAGGGATTCCTGTGTGTCTTTCTCTTATTCCTTTTTGCTTCTAATTCTCTGTGGCTGCGATTCCTTTTTATTTCTGATTCTCTGTGGCCGCGACCCCTTTGCACCCATTTTACAGATGGGGGAACTGAGGTTGGGGTGAGGGGGAGCGGATTTGATCATGGTGGCCAGACTTGCTGATCCTTGGGCTTTCTTTTGCAATGACCCTGCCCCCTCTTCTCTCTCCAGCCCTGCCCCTCCCCTCCCCCCACCACAGGGGAGGAGGAGGGGGAAGGGAGAAGGAGGAGCTAGAGGAAAAGGAGGGGGAGAAAGAGGAAGAAGTGGAAGGAAAGGGAGGGGTGGAAAGGAGGAGGGGGGAGAAGGAGGAGGAGAGGGTAGAGGAGGAAGGAAAGGAAGAGGGAGGAGGAGGAAGGAAAAGGAGGAGGAGGGGCTAGGAGGAAGGAGAAGCAGGAAGCAAGAGAGGAGGAAGTGGAAGAGGAAGGAGTGTACTTGGCCTCCATCTCCGCCCCACCAGCCTCCACCCCTCCAGCTCAGGGCCTCCTCCCAGGACCCCAGCTGGGGCTTGTAATCCCCAAGATTTCCAGGTGGCTCAGCCCTGGGCTTGCAGAGTTGTCCCCAGTCCTGCCTAGAGTGGCCCCCCAACCCCCGGGGTCAGTGTCCACCCCCCTCTCCCCCACTGGGGCTCCCGCCTGTCATCCCAGCTGCTCAGGAGGCTGAGATCTAGAGGATTGCATTTCAAGGCCAGCCCAGGCAGCAAAGTCTGTGAGACTCTCATCTCCAATGAATCTGGTTCTGTGGCTCAGGGACAGCGCCCAGGCCTTGAGTTCAAGGCCCAGGACTGACAAATAAAAAAAGGGAAAAAAATCAAAGAAAGGAATGGAGCGGGAAGCACAGAGGCTGGTGCCACTGCATCTCCCTGCTTTCATCTGCCCAAACTTCAGCTTTTCTGCACAGAGTCAAAATCTACAGAGTTTCCACAGCCGACCACACAAGAATCACTAACTGGGACCATGGAGGGGAGCAGGAGGGGGAGGGGCAGGGAGGGGGAGGGGAGGCTTTGCTGCAGCCCTTGAGGACCAGGCTAGCAGTCCACTGGGAGCCAAGGCCCCACCCCAGAGTGACTGGTATGCATGCTAACCAATGAGAAAGGCAGTTGGTCAGCAGGCCTCATTAACCCTTTCCTTGGGTCTGGGTTTGGACAGGTCTGGGAATGGAAGGGGATGGGCAAGGATCAGGAGAAGGAGGGGACAGGAGAACTGGGATTGGGGTGCTGGCCCCCACCTAAGGCACTGGAAGTATTTTATAAACCAAGCAGGACAGTCGGGCACACGGCAGCTCATGCCCATCATCCCAGCTACCCAGGAAGCTGAGAGCTGTGGATCCTGGTTCAAAGCCAGGCAGGGCAGGAAAGTCCATGAGACTCTTGTCTCCAAGGAACCACCAAAAAGCTGGAAGGAGTGGTGTGGATCAAGTGGTAGAGTGCCAGCCTTGAGTCAAAAACCCAAGTCAGAGCATGTGGTCCTGAGTTCAAGTCTCAATGTCATAGAAGGGAGGGAGGGAAGTTGGAAGGAAGGAAGGAAGGAAGGGAGAGAGAGAGGGAATGAGGGAATGAGGGAGGGAGGGAGGGAGAGAGGGAGGGAAAGAGAAAGAGGAGAGTGGGGATGGTAGCAGGGAGGGTAAGGGAGGGAGAGAGGGAGGGAGGGAGGAAAGGAAGGAGGGAGTTTCCAAGCCTGAATAACTTGTTAATTTGCTTTCCCAAATCCTTTTCCTCCCCCAGAGCCTTGGTTGGGAACACTGCATTGTAAGACACATCTAGCTGGTGGATGGTTAGCCCATGTAATTTCTTCTTTAATTTTTTCCTTATTTTATTTATATTTTTGAACCTTGTAAGTAAGTAATACATCAGAAAGTCCTGATTCCAAAGTTAGCCCCTGCTGCTACACCCTTCCTAGGAATGAGTTGGCCCCTGGCTGTAAAAGAGAACAAAAAATCTATGCAGAGCCAGCCAGAGGCTCTGCCCTTCCCCCAAAAAACACAACTCAAGGGAAGTAGCTAAGACAAAATGGGTGTTCCTCCTCTCCAAAAAGAACACCCCCCTCCCCAGAAGATTCACTGGAAACAGAGAAGAGCCTCACCTGGAGTTTGGGGGTGGGGAGGAAGAGTTGGAGTCTAGAGATGGGCTAAAGTCAGGAGCCAGGGTGGTAAAAAGGAGGTTCAGAGATCAACATCCCAGGAAGCAAAATTCCAGAGCAGAAGCTGAGGTGGGTAGAGGCCAGGGGTGGAGGTTTGGCGAAGCTGGATCTCATCAAAGTACTGCGTCCTTCCTCCTTTGTTTTGTTTTTGGTGTCAGTTCTGCGGTGGCTTGAACTCAGGGCCTGGGTGCTGTCCCTGAGCTTTTTCACTCAAGGCTGGCGCTCTTCCACTTGATCCATAGCTTCACATCCAGTGTGGTGGTGGCTCACTGGAGATAAGGTCTCATGGCCTTTGCTTCCCCAGGCTGGCTTTGAACCATGATCCTCAGATCTCAGCCTCCTGAGTAGTGGGGATGACAAGTGTGAACACCAAGGCCCAGTCTTCCTAAGATGTTTAACAAAGCTCTGGATGGGGTGTCCTCATTCTATCCATCAGGATACAGAGTGGACTGATGTGGGGCTGGTCTTGTTCTTCTCAAAGCAATATTCCACCTCTCGAGAAGTCTCCAGGAACAGGAGGAAGTGTCACATTTATTCGAGGCAGCTCTGAGTCCGGCTAACACTTGGAAAAGACAGAAAGTCTGGGTGGGAGGAGCAGCTTCAACCCTTACCTCCCCCCTCCCAAAGAGTCCGTGGCTGGGGCGGCACCTAGGTATCCCCTGGTCACAGCCTCTTGCTCACCTTCTAGAAACTCCGCTGGACAGCCAGTCATTGTATTCATGGGCACTTGTCTTTCTGATGGAACGCTGGATGGGAATGACTCCAGGGGAAGAAGGACTTATCCTGACTCCTTGCAGAGATTTCTATCAACTGCAGTGGGTAGAATGTCGAAAGGAAGAGTATCTCTTATCATGGTGGCCAGGAAGCAGAGAGAGAGAAACGTGGGGAGGAGAGGAGAGAGACAGAGGAAGAGAGAAAGAGCAAAGGAAAGAGACAGAGGGGGAGAGAGGGAGGACCCCCCTCCCCTGCCCCCGGCTGTTTCTCCCTTTCCTTTGATTCTACCCAAAGGCCCAGCGCTTGCAATTTTTCTGACTGGCTTCAGCGCCATCTCCCAATCTGCTTTTATTTTTTATTTTTTATTTTTTTTTTTTATTTTTTTTTTTATTTTTTTTTTAAATTGTATTTTATTTTATTTGAGAACATACTGTACAGAGGGGCTACAATTACATGGGCAGAATAATGCATACATTTCTTACCAAGCATTGCAGCCTCCTCCTTTGTTTACCCTTCACTTCCCTTCCCTGCCTCCCCCCTCCCCCCACCCAATTTTACCCCCCTCCCCCCACCCAATTATACCCCCCTCCCCCCCCCCACACCGAAATTGTAAAGCTGGTTTTGACATGACATTTTGTACTTCTCATTGTTGCAACAGGTCCACCTGAATCCTTAAACGATTTGTTTGTCCCCATCTCCTCCACATGATATACTGATATCAAATATAGTGAAAGCGGGGGTTACACTGTGGGGGAGGGACATACAAAGCAATAAAGGAATAATCTTATAAATGCATTAGAAATACATGCATGAAAGAAACGAAAACATTAAAATACATATTTAAGGGTTCATTTTCCTAACATCACATTATCTGGCCTTTTCCGCTTGACTCATACCTATACTAGATATTGCAAATAAGGGAAACCATGGGACCTATGCTTCTTTGGGCCTGGCTTACTTCACTTAATATAATTTTTTCCAATCTGCTTTTAACCTACTCTGGCCGCTAGGTTTCGGCTTTTGCAATGAGACTTTAGTGGTTGTTGTTCTTTGCTTTCCTGTTACTTTAGTTTTTTTGTTTTTGGATTTTATTTTTAGTTATGATAAAGGTGACATGCAGAGGGGTGACAGTGACATCTTTCTGGACAGGGTCCCCCTTCCCTCGCTCTCTCCCTCCCATCTCCACCCACATTTCCCACAGAGTGTCCAGTGAGACTCGAGTGTTTTTTTTTTTGTTGTTGTTGTTGTTTCTTTGGTCAGTCATGGGGATTGAACTCAGGGCCTGGGCGCTGTCCCTGAGCTCTTCAGCTCAAGGCTGGCACTCTACCACTTGAACCACAGCACCACTTCCGGTTCTCTGGTGGTTCATTGGAGATGAGACTCTCATGGACTTTCCTGCCCAGGCTGGCTTTGAACTGCAATCCTCACATCTAAGCCTCCTAAGTATCTGGGATGACAGGTGTGAGCCATGGGCACCTGGCTAATTTCTAGGCCCAGTACTATATTCTTCGATGTAAAACCTACTGCTTGGTACTCAATCTTGTGCACACATACACACTTGTGTTCTGGGGCTTGAGCTCAGGGCTTTGAGCTTTCACTCAGTTTCTTTTGGCTCAAGGACACAGCTCCACCATTCAAGCCATACCACAACTTCTGGCTTTTTGTTGGTTTACTAGAGATAAGAGTTGCATGGATTTCTCTGTCCCAGGCTGGCTTTGAACCGTAATTCTCAGATCTTTTCCTTGGTAGCTGGGCTGCTGGGCTGCGTGCCTGCCAGTGCTTTGGTGGGGATACGAGGGGAGACACAATAGAACTTCCCTTTATTCTGTCATGGTTTCCTGCCCTGATTTAGTTCCTCCTGTGGATGAACAAAAGAATTCATGAAGGGGGTGGGGAGAAGGAGAGAGAAAGAAACATGGGACATAAGAATGCTAGGGAAGAGCTTTTGGGTTATTTTTTGTTGTTGTTTTATTTCCAACTCTCATTAATTCTTAGTTGGGAAGAGTTACAAATTAACCCCAGTCATACGATTTACGACCTTCAGGACCACTTCAGGGCCTTTTGCCACGTATCTGTACTTCCAGGTCGGAACCAGCCAAGGCAGAGGTAGTGAGAGTCTGTCTCAAAAAAAAAAAGAATGAATACCAGGCTGGGTGTCAGACAGTGGCTCCCGCCTGTCATCCCAGCTACTCAGGAGACTAAGATCTGAGGATCGCAGTTCAAAACCAGCCTGGGCAGGAAAGTCCTGGAGATGCTTATCTCCACTTGACCAAATGGAAGTTGGCAATGGAATTGTGGTGCTCAGGAACAGAACCCAGGCCCAGAGTTCAACATCCTCCCCTGCCACTGACAAAACAAGAACAACAACAAAAGAAGAAGATAAGGCACCATGCTACCTCTCTCTCTCTGAGACTGTTTCAGGGCTATGCAATGATCAGATGCTTGTGGAAATCTTGAAAGAACTGTCTGCATTACAATGGTCTCACAAAACACTCTGGGGATAGCAATGCAGTCTCTTGTAGAGACCAGAAAAACACATCATTCACAGAGAATAAATGTGCCTGCCTGGTGCTGAAGTGGTCAAGATGGAAAGGGTAAGCAGTCCTTCAATCAGCATTAGTCATTACAGAGTAATAACCAGCACCTCTGTCACACATAGTGCCATTTCACAACAACCTTCTCCACAAGGAAGCAAAGACATTTTACCCTCTTCCTCCCTCATTTAAACATGACATTCCTGGATCTGAACCCAAACTAACATGCTGGGATTCTACAGACAAATACACAGACACACAGACACACACTCAAAAAATTCTCATTAGTACAACCGACAATGTTCTTATACCTAAAATATACCTGGAGCTCAAAAATTAAATCCCCCAACAACAAATCCTCAAACAAACAGCTGCCCAATAAATAAGTGGGGTAAAGACTTACAGAGAAACTTCTCTGAAGAGGAAAGAAAGATGGGCAATAGACACATGAAGAAATGCTCAATCTCTCTAGCCATAAAATAAATGCAAATCAAAACAACATTGAGATTCTACCTCAACCCAGTTAGAATGGCTATAACCAAGAACTCTAATAACAACAGATGCTGGAGGGGATGTGGACAGAAGGGAACCTTACTGCACGTTGGTGGGAATGTAAACTTGGTCAACTACTTTGGAAAATAGTATGGACGTTCCTCAAAAGACTCCATATAGAGCTCCCCTATGACCCAGCAATCCACTTTTGGGCATTTACCCAAATGATCCCAAACAAGACCATACTAAAGCTACCACACAACTATGTTTATTGCAGCATTATTTACCATAGAAAAGATATGGAACAACAACAACAACAAAAAATATGGAACCAAGCAAGATGTCCCTCAGTAGATGGATCAAGAAAATGTAGCATATATACACAATGCAATTCTATGCCTCCATCAGAAAGAATGACACTGCCCCATTTGTTAGGAAATAGAAAGATTTGGAAACAATTAAATTAAGTGAAGTAAGCCAAGCCCAAGGAAACATAGGTCCCATGATTTCCATTATATGCAATAACTAGTATATGTCTGAGACAAGCAGAAAAGGTCAGATAAGTTGATATTAGGCTAAACAAACCCCAAGATAAGGATTCAAATGTTTGTTCTTTCTTGCAATTGTTTCTAACATATTTATAAGATGATTTCTTAGTTTCTTTGTATTCCCTCTCCCATGGTATAACCTCTGTTTTCACTGTATTTGATGTTGGTATAATTTGTGGAGGGGATGGGAAAAAAACAAATCGTTCAAATAGGGATACAAGTGGACCCATTGCAACAATGAGATGCACAAGTGGTTAGGTAAAAAAACGAACTTTACAACTTTGCCCGGGGGCAGAAGGGAGGGGGGTGAGACATGGAAGGGATGGGAAGGGGAAACAAAGGAGGAGGCAACAATGCTATGAAGAAATGATAAGAAATGTTCTCATTACCTTGCCCATGTAATTGTAAACCCTCCGTACAGTATTTTCACAATAAAAAAATAACAAGAATAATAGGAAATTCACATGAGGAACTGAAGTTCTTGACCACTTCTGAATTGATGAAGCCAACAAAAGTGACAACTGAGAAGCAGAGCTATCTGCCTCCAGCCACAACCTGAGCAATCCAAACTGCAAAAGTCCTGGGGTCACCACCAAACATAGCATGTGTGCAGTCTGCGTGCCTACACTCTTAGACAACAACACAGCAAGAGGTGACAGATTTAAAAAGTCAAATTATTTTATTTTATTTCTTTTTTTTTATCAGTCATGGGGGCTGAATACTGAGTCTGGGTGCTGTCCCTCAGTTCTTCAGCTCAAGTCTAGTGCACTACCACTTGAGTTACAGTGCCACTTTCAGCTTTTTTCTGCTTGTGTGGTGCTGAACAATTGAACCCAGAGGCTCATGCATGCAAGGCAAGCACCCTACCACTGAGCTAACTTCCAAGCCCAAGTCAAGTTATTTTTAAGGCGATATGTCAGTTCTTTTCTCTCAAAACCTTTTAGTAAATAAACATTCTGGGACTTTGATCAGTTAGGATTCTTTCCTAGTAAGATGCTTGTATATGTGTATATGCATATATTTACATATGTATATATGTTTACATATATGCATATATTTACACAAGAACAATTGTCTATAGTTAAGTACATCCATGTACATATAGAAAAACCTAACTGCTTATATACAAGGATGTAAACTTACATATATGTGAGTTTATATATGTGTATATAAATATACACACATATGTAGAGAATAATATACATACCAAGTGAATATTTTTCTTTCAATTTTGATCATTGATAATTGATTACTGTGGTATATATTAACACCTATTAATTACTATTATTACTCTTTTTTTGGGGGGGCAGTCAGGGGGCCTGAACTTTGGGCTGAGCGCTGTCCCTCAGCTCTTCAGCTTAAGGCTAGCACTCTACCACTTAAGTCACAATGCTACTTGCAGCTTTTTGTGCTTATGCGGTGCTGAGGAATCCAACCCAGGGCCTCATGCATGCAATGCAAGCACTCTATCACTGAGCCACCTTCCCAGCCCCTTATTACTCATTTTGCTCAACTTTCTTTTTCTTTTTCCTCTTTATTGTCAGTCCTGTGGCTTGAACTCAGGTCCTGGCCACTGTCTCTAGACTCTGTTCCCAAGGCTAGGGCTCTACCATTTGAGCCACAGCGCCACTTTCATCGTTTTCTGAATAGTTTATTGTACACTAGAGTCTTGTAGACTTTTTTGCCTGGACTGTCTTAACATTGATCCTCAGATCTCAGACTCCTGAGTAGCTAGGATTATAGGCATAAGACACTGGCACTTGTCTCTTTTGTTTTTGAATTTTGTGCCAGTATTGGGGCTTGAACTCAGAGCCTCATTCTCTCCCTTGGCCTTTTTGCTCAAAGCTGACACTCTTACCATTTTACCACCTGGACCATGTTTGCTGAAGACATTTTGATTGTAAACTGGAGATAAGATTCTCACAAACTTTCCTACACAGACTGGCTTTGAACTGCAATTCTCAGATCAATTGTAGCCTCCTGAGTAGTTGGATTACAGATGTGAGCCACCAACATGCAGTTTTAGCATAGGTATAAATATTTTCTAGCCAGGGGTGCTAGAAAATGCCTGCATTCCTAGCTACTTAAGAGGCTGAGATCTGCGGATTGTGATTTAAAGCCAGCCTGGGTAGGGAAGTCTGTGAGACTCTTACCTCCAATTAACAACCAGACAACCAGAAGTGGCACTGTGGCTCAAAGTGGTAGAATGCTAGCCTTGAGTCAAAGAGCGCAGGGAGAGCGCCCAGGATGAGTTCAAGCCTTATGACCAATAACACCACCACAAAAATGTCTAGCTGAAGATTTTGCTCCATGGTAGACATTGATAAATGATAAATCAAATAAATGATAAATCATATAATACAGCATGCAAGTGGGTATATATAGATGACAGTTTTTATATAGCTCTGTTGGCCAAGCATAAAATACTAAGTCTTTCCCAGAGGACAACCCATAGTTTATGGGCTTACAGCTCATTCTACTTGACAGGTCTTTGTAAGAAAAATAATGGGTTGGGCACTGGTGGTTTACACCTATAATTTTACCTACTGTAGAGACTGAGATCTGAGGATCTGGGTTTCAAGGCAGCCTTGACAGGCAAGTTCATGAGACTCTTCTTGACAATTAATCACCAGAAAACCACAAGTAGCCCCAAGTTTCAAAGTGGGACAGGGCTAGCCTTAAACAAGAAAAAAAAAAAAAAAAGAAAAAAGCTCAGAGATAGCACCCACATCCTGTGTCCTGATCCCAGGACTGGCAACAGCAACAGCATTAAAATGAGACACTCAAATAAAACTATATTCACACAGATGCAGAAGGCAGAGGCAGGAGGTTTAGGGAGTGAGGCCAACTTGGCCTGTATAGTGAGTTCCAGTCTAACCTGGGCTACATAGCAAGACTTAGTTAAAAAAAATCTCTCCTTCTCCCCCAAGAACAGTAATTTTACTCACAGAAGAATCTCAGGGAGCTGTTCCTCCATAACCCTACTTCATTTTCTCAATTATTGTCACCTACTACTTCTTTCTCTTTTAAAACTCTCCATAATTAGTTGCTGTCATTTATCATAGTTGGTTCATTCTTGAGGATTATTTACACATCCTAACATATACTTTTCCCCTATTATTGATTCTTTTAATTCCTTCCCTTCTTTCCTGGGTTTACCCCTTCTTTTTCTTTTCTAGTTCCTCCTTTTCTTTCCCTTCATTGCATTTTTCCTCCCTTTGTCTTGCCCTCCCTTCCTTTTTGAGATAGAATTGGGTGATGTAGCCTAAGCTGTACTGGAATTTATGATCTTCCTGCCTCAGCATTCTTTATTGACTGCCAAATTCTCAATGTGGTAGAATAATGGGCCCTTACCTTTCTCTTGTGCTCTTCTTTTTCCTGTCCCACTCAGTGACCCTTAGCCTTCGGGCGGTTCCAGACTATGCCAGGCACACCCAACCCTCTCTGAAACCATGTATCTTGAGCACAGACTCATTCAGACACTGGTTATGACAGAGCATAGATGAGGTGTAGATTGTCCCTTCATTTCAAGACCCATGAGCCATTAGCTGAACAGGTCCCCTTTAGGAACACACTCCAAAGTATGTCCCAGGTCAAAACTGCACCAACTGTAATAATCATCTGCACTTTCATTTTTCAGATGTGGCCAGATCTAGTTCGTGGTTCTAGTGAGCAGAATACGGTAAAAATGAGAGCTATCAGTTCTGAGATTGCCATATAAGTGGCTCCTACTCTCACAGTGAGATCTCTTTGTCTCTCTTTCACCCTTTGCTCTGGGTGAAACAATTGCATGTGTGAGCAGTATATGGAGAAGGCCCTAGGACAGGGAGCTGCAACTTCCAGTTGATGACTGGAGTACATGAGCAGGAAGCAGTCATGCCTGCAGATGACCCTAGCCCCAGTGGAAACTTTCACACTTGTCTCCTAAGCCCCTCACTCAGAACCCCCATGCTAAGCTTCTCTTGGATTCCTGACTCTCAGAAACTGAGTGAGAATAAATGCTTAGTGTTTGCAAGCATTTGTTACACAGGAATAGAGAACTGATGGTGTAGGTAGTAGTGTTACTGGAGTACAGAGTTGTTATGAGGAGTAACAGGTGTAATTCTTACTTCAAGTACAATGTATAGTAGGTCTCTAAAATGTTCTTACATTAAAGAGCATCTCTTCTCCACAAATGCCACTAAGGAATGGTTCTAGTGGTTTTCTGGAGTAAATTGTAGGAATGCAAGATCCAAGGATGGATGTGTCAGTGTCTTGTTGCTATTGTCACAAATGACTACCAATTTAGTGGCATAAAACAACCAGACAACAACATTTCCAAGTTCTGGAAATGACAAATTCAAAATGGATCCCACAGGGTTCTTATGGGCTCTCAGAGGAAATCAAGGTGTGCGAAGAGCAGTCTCCTTTTGGGAGGATATAAAGCAGAGCCTCTTCCAATGTCTACATAGTCTGCCCATATTCCTTGGCTCCTAGCAGCACCTCTCCAAACTCTGTTTCTGCTGTCACATCTCATTACCTGAGACATTCCTCTCTTAAATAAAAAAGATCCTGAGTAGCATATCATGAGGCCCACCGTAGATAATGTGATAAAGTTTCCTTTTAATATATTCACGTCCACCAAATCTCTTTTTTCCATGTTACTGAATCCCTGTAGAGTTCCAGGGATTATGAAATATTTTAAGGGACCAACACTGATCCTCATTATTCCTCCCACCAGGGAATACATTGCCACCTTGCCTTCAAATACTCTTCAGTGATCTCCAGGCTCCAAGATTCTATAAAAATCAGGCTCTGAAGCTGGGGGCTAGTTGCTCAAGCCTGTAATCCTTTTTTTTTTTTTTTTTTTTTTTTAGAATTATAACAAGCCTGTAATCCTGGCTACTCAGTATCCTGAGATCTGAGGATTGCAGCTTGAAGCCAGCCCTGGATGGAAGAAAAATTTGTAAATTAACCAGCAAAAAAGCCATTTAACAGCTGTGGCTCAAGTGATAGATTCGTTAGCCTTGATGATAAAGAAGAAGCTCAGGGACAGTGTTCAGGCCCTGAGTTTAATCCCCAGGACAAGCAGGGAATATAAAAATAATGATAATAATAATAAACAGGTTGTATGAGAGAAATTCTTCACACTTTAATAAGTGAAGACTTCAATTCTCACACATTCCACAACAGTTTAGGAAAACAAACAGTATTTCCTCCCTCTCCTGCTAACACCTTTATCCACATGAAAATGCCTGCTTTCTGTTTCAACTGGCTACAAAGTTGCTCACACAAAGAAAGGAGATATATTCAAAAAACTCAAGCTTGCATGTTGAAACTGACCTTTCACCGTTGCTCAATTAGGTTTCCTACCAGTAGATTGCTAGGGTTGTTAATTTGACAGGCTTGTTCTTAGGAAGAGGTTTGTGTGTATATGTGTGTGTGTTATGAATGTGTGTATGTTACCAATAAGGGGCCAGAGGTTCACACAGGGTATGGACCTGAGGCTCATAAGCATGTAGAGTATAGAAATGGCACCTTTGAGATCAGAGAGTGAGACAGAGCTCACAGGAAGTAGGGTAAGTACATCTGGGTCTCTCTACTCCCTTCCCCCCAGCTGAGTGTATTTGAGGCCATCTATGGTCCCATCACTATGTCAATATCCCCCTTTCTCCATAGTTTTCAACAGCATGACATATGGCCAGCATCAAACAACAAAAAAAAAGCTCAAGTGGTTGAGCTGTGGCTCAACGTGTGAAGCCTGCTTGTCTGTTGAAAAACAACAACCCTCAAGGAGAGACACCAGGCCTTTAAGAATAAGACATAAAACCTGCACTGAAAAAGTAAAACAACCAGCCTGTGTGGCCAGTGGACTTCTTTCTACTTCTGAATCACCATAAGTTTGCACTCAAGACCAGGTCTTGCCTGCCACAATCCGACATGCTGAGATTGTAAAGGGGTTTAAGACCTTATGTAAGACATTCCTTGTCTTAAGGAGGGAGCTCATTACTCATGCTCAGATGGAGTGACTTCTGCTCTGCCACTTTGTCACTTGCAGGGCTTGAAGTGAGGGCCTGACCATCCTATTCATTTTTAAGTTTTTTTTTTAAATTCAAGAATAGCAGAATCTACAATTTAAGCCAAAGCAGAAATTTTGACTTTTTAAAAATGTTAAAATTTTAGGAGCTAGTGCTAGGGTTTGGAATCATGGCCTGCAATTTGTACTAATTTTTTACCCCTCAAGGTTACTGGATTTACAGCTTTAGCCACAGGTGAAATTCTGCCTTTTTTATTTTTATGGTGCTGGCCCCAGGGCTTGAACTCACTTCCTGCCCACTATTTTTGTTTGTGATAAGACTCTGCTTTGTTCTTGCTATAACATGTTGCTCCCTTCTCAGCACAATTCTTTTTATGTATCCAAAGATGGAATATGAAGGATTGATTCCCCCCCTATTTTCCCAGGTGCATACAGATACCAGCAACCCACCAAAGATAAGTGCCGACTGCCTGACTCCAGCAGGACAATCACTCTAAGCCCAGCTGTGAGCATTCCACCACTGTGGGCCTACCCACCCCGCCTTTGACCTAGTGGCTATTTCATTAGCTGCCTCCTTGCTCAGACTTCATAAAACCTAGCTCCTGTCCCAGCTCTGACACACAGTCTCCAAGCCTGTGGGAAGGCTGTTCCTCGCTGCTCTATCTCAATTAATAGTCATTGCCCGTGGAAGATTGAGTCTGGTCTATTTCCATCCTTTCTCCTTCACTTCTTAACAGTTTAGTTGTTTTTCTTCCTCAAGGTTTGCAGCTCCTACAATTTGACATTTCCCCCCATGACTTTTTCTGTTTGTCTATTTTCTGGTCCTTAAGAAGAGATAAGAGTCCTATGGGAAGCCAAAGGCACTACACAGAAGCTTGAAGCCTGAGGATTGCTGTTCGAGGCCAGCTCGGGCAGGCAAGTCCATAAGACTCATCTCCAATTAACTACTAGGAGTAGTAGACTCCTAGCCAGGAGCAAAACACTCCAGTTCAAGTGCATGACTGGCACACATTCAAACAAGTCTCATGGACTTTCATGCTGGTGCTAGTTTCAAAACCTTTAATTGGCTCTTTTTCTTGCCTGCATTTTCATTTATTCTGGGTCTTTTGTTTGTTTCATTTTTTCAGTGCAGGATTCATATCTCATTCTTAAAGTCCTAGTGTCTCTCCTTGAGGGTTCTTGTTTTTAAACAGGCAAGCGGGCTTCACACGTTGAGCCACAGCTCAACCACTTGAGCTTTTTTTGTTGTTTGGTGCTGGTCATAGGGCTTGAATTCAGGGCCCAGTTAATATCCCTGAGATATTTTGCTCAAGGCTAGGCTCCACAAATCAGCTTTTGGCTTTTTTTCATTTCTTGGTGTTTAATAGGAGATATATCTTATATGAGGCCAGACACTACACAGGGGCCTGAAATCTGAGGATTGTGGTTAGAAGGGGTGGGAGGGGGAGACACTAAGTCTCTGTATGGGGCAATGTGTGGGACAGCTCAGGATGAACAGAAGAAGGGAGCTGCTGAGAGGTGGGCAAGACATGAATCGTGGGTATAAAGTACGGGGTCTGCCTAAAGCCATGCTCTAGTTGAAGCGACTTCTTTAGTCACTGAGAAGATGCACCCCTACCTGGGTTGCCATCTCGTCTTCTCACCAATCACAAATGCACAGGCAAACTTTGCCAATGTGCCTTCCAGACATTTTGATTCCTGGAAATGGCTCTGCTGATGGAAAGAGAAGCTTAAAGTTTGGTTTCACATTTCTGTTCCTCAAATTCAGCACTCTGCAAGTTGTGACTACTGCCAAATTCTTGTGAGGTTAAAACAGAAACCAGAGATAATCCCATACATATCATAGTGAAGGCCAGATCCTTTAACCTATGCAGTGGCCAAGTGAGGAGTTTCCAAGTGAGGAGAATTAGTGCAGAAGTGGATTCTTGTACCAAGGGTAGTCCTAGTAACCTAGTATTTTCTCTTTTACCAACAGGTATACTTACAGGCCTATGGTGGCACCAGAAATATTATTTTCTCTCAGGAATGTGTGTGTGTGTGTGTGTGTGTGTGTGTGTGTGTGTGTGTGTCACACATTGAATTTTAAAGTGTTGTACAGAGGGATTATCATTTCATAAGGCAGGAAATGAGAACATTTCTTTTAAGAAAATGTGAGAAATTATTTCGATCACAGGCCTAAAAAAGAACTTTAGTTCTATAGGTCTGAAGTTCAGGGAAGCTGGATGAACTATTTGGGGTACCATGAACTTACAAGACTGAGAGACAAAGTGGGTAAAGGGACAAAGTGGGTGAATTCTCTGTAAACCAGAGAATTTCAATACTTGTGACAAATTTCAGAGGATAGCGAGAGACAACCTAATTCTTCTGTTTATAAAAGGACAGTACAAAAGACAAGGAATCAAGGAATAAGCATTGTCAAAAGACAGGGCATAAGCCATCCTCCCTAAAAGCCTTTTGCTGAAAAGTAAAAGGATATTATCTGATCACAAAACTCACATCATGGGGAAAGACAGCATAGAAGGATGGAAAGGTGACTTTGATCATGATGCATTACATTCATAATCTACCTTGTGGAATTGAAACTCCTTTACACAACTACATAAAAATAAATAAACCCATAAACACACATTCTCGTGAGCCTGATACTGGTTGCTCACACCTATAATCTAGGTACTCAGGAGACTGAGATCTGAAGATTGAGGTTCAAAGCCTGCCTACGTCGACAAATCAAAGGGATGTATTAATTCTTATCAATCAGTAGAAAGCTAGAAATAGAGGTGTGGCTGCAGTGATAGAGCACCAGTATTGAGTGGGTATAGGGTAAGAAAGAGCACCAAGCTCTGAGTTCAAGCCCTAGTACTAACAATAACAACAACAACAAAACACACAAGGTGCTCTGACTTCAAGCCCCAATACTAACAACAAGGAAAAAACCCAAAAGCCCACTTATCTTCAAGAGTGGATTTTGCATCTCCCCACCAAAAGGTGTGCTTGGCCTTTGTCCCTTTGTGAAGAGTTGTTGTACGTCAGCCTAAGTGCCCATCAACAGATGAATGGATAAAAAAAGGTGCATGCTAATACAATGGAGTATTACTTCAGCCATAAATATGTATGAAATTATATGACATATGCAGGAAAATGAATTAAACTGGCTATCATCATGTTAAAGTAAGGCAGACAGAAAATATCACATATTTTTCTCCTATGTAGAATCTAGATTGATAAGTTCAATGAAAAGATAGGAACCTAATTGAGAGACCATTTTGTGGAGGAAGAATCAGATAAGTATGAAGTGGAGACAAGGGAAGGTGATGAGGGGACAATAGGATCAAAATGTTCTGTGTGTGTGTGTGTGTGTGTGTGTGTGTGTGTGTGTGTGTGTGTGTGTGTAGAAGTGTCATAATAAACCACATAATTTTGTACAACAACAGAAAAATATTGCATGAAGGAATATATGAGTATAGACATTCTATCTCCAGAAAAGAGATAATAAATGTAGCCAGGATACTGGTAGGAATGTATTTGTTCATGACAATGGAAATCAGCAGGGAAATGCCTCATGAAATGAAATTTTCCATACAATACAGCCATACGATGGCTACATACTAATAAGAACTTACCACAGAGCTATTTTTGTACTCACAACTATATTAGCATTGTACACAACAATCAAATCATGAATATAGCCTCAATGACCATCATCACAAGGATAAATAAACATAAAGATATTAAATACAGGGGCTGGGATAGTGGCTCAGTGGTAGAGCGCTTGCCTTGCATGCATGAGGCCCTAGATTCGATTCCTCAGTACCCGATAAGCAAAAAGAAAAAAGCCGGAAGTAGAGCTGTGGCTCAAGTGGTAGAGTGCTAGCTTTGAGCTGAAAAGCTGAGGGACAGCGCCCAGGCCCAGAGTCAGGCCCCACGACCAGATCCCCCCTTAAAGAAATATACTAAATACATTAGTATAACATACTTATAGACATTATATCAAATATTATATAGGCAACAGAGTATTACTTAGCCATAAACAGAGTAGAATTCTCTTCCTTTGCTAGAAAATAGATCGAATGAAAGGTTATCTTGTTAAATGAAATAATCTAGTCTCACAAAAGCAAATACTCTCTCACTATATAAATTAGAAAAAAAGAAAACAAAGGACAGTTTAAAAAGATCATGAAAGTAAAAAGAAGCATGGGAGCGTGGAACAGGGAGAGGGAAAGTGATAGGGTGAAGAGGAAGGGGTATAAATCAGAATAATGGATTAGATCAGCACTACTTACTAGACCCTATGGTGAAAATGAACAATACAACTTTTGAGTGGCAATGACAGAGCGAGGGAAGGGATAACAATCTTTAAAAACAAATACACTCTTTTTTTTGTCAGTTGTGGGGCTTGAACTCAGGGCTTGGCCACTGTCCCTGATCCTCTATGGCTCAAGGCTACTGTTCTACTACTTGAGCCATGATTCCTTTAAATTTTTGAGTGGATATTGGAGATAAGAGTCTTATAAGGACTTTTGTGCCTGGGCTGGCTTGGAATTATGATCCTAAGGCTGAGTAACTAGGATGCACCAGCACCCAGAGAGAAATGCACTCTTTTATATAACCCCTCTGTACATCATGTTCATGGTGACTCACCAGGTGCAGGTGACTCACACCTATAATCCTACCTACTCAGGAGGCTGAGATCTGAGGATCAAGGTTTAAAGCCAGCCCTGGCAGGAAAGTCCATGAGATACTTATCTCTAATTAACCACCAGAAATCCAGAGCGGTGCTATGGCTCAAGTTGTAGACCCATTTACCTTGAGCTGAAGAGCTCAGGGACAGTGCTCAGACCCAGACATCAAGCCCCATGACCAAAAATAAATACTAATCAAATAAATAATCAAATAAATAAAGCACAAAAAGGAGAATAATAGAGTGACAAAGAGGAGAGACAGAGAAAATGACAGGGTTAGAGACTGACTCAAGACCAGATGGAGAGGGAGAGGAAATGGAAGCAGGAGGTGAGGGGAAGAAGGGAAGGGGAAGTGCAGTAGGAGATGGTATGTGGTGGAAGAAGAGGATGGAAGAGAGATGGTAAAGCAAGAAACAATGGGAAAAGGGAAGAGATGAAAGAGAAGGAGAAGGAACAGAAAGACGAGAAAAAAAGCACTGATAGCCAGCCCAGTACCAGCACATACTCAGAAAAACACACAAAAAGGAAAAAGGAAAAGAAAGAACACTGAGACATTATGAAAATCAACAATATTTCCATCCCCACCCAGCCTCTTCACTGAACACTGCTCCTTAAGGACTTCGGGATTCCTTAGCTTCCTCCGCAAATCTCTCCTTCTGTATCACTGCCATCTCTGTCTATCAGCAAGCTGCCCATCCTTTGCCCAATGTGGCCTACATTGCTTCCCTCACCAGAAACCCATCTCATTCTTTGATCTGAGCTCTTCTCCTCAAATACCCCTGAGCTGGGCCATTGATTTGACGAGAGCTGTAGCCCATCTCCTCGTGAATTCCTCCTCAGTTGGCTTTGCTAGCTCAGCCTCCTGACCCCAGTGCACACATAGCAAAGACCAGGTGTGCCCAACTCCTCCCCATCACACCCTTGTCTCCCAAGGGTAGCATCAGCCCTCAGCAGTACCTCTGTGTGGAAAGTCTGATGCCTGTGGATGAATCAGCAAAATAATCCTGGGGCAAAGGGTCATATTCAGTCTTACCAAATTTCTCTATGTCCTAGGAAGGGTCCATCCACAGGTACCATTGTAACTCCATGGTTTCTCAGGTGTCTTGCTTCCTTCCAAGGCTTCTCTCCTCTAGTTGAATGGAAGAAAAAATGTTTTATTTTGTATACTTTGTAATGTCAGACATCACCTTTGCAAGTTTAGAGTGTTCTAATATTTGAAACTCAGTTTTCTCCCCACTGTGGTTCCATGAGGACAAAAATCATGCCCTACTAGTCTTCCATGAGACCTATAGGCTTCCCCTGGGAACTGCCAGGGGAAAGGAAGCACCATGCCCAAAGCCTGGTGCTCTGGGAAGGGGGTGTCAGCTGAGGGCCTCTCTGGGGACTCACAGGATCTCTACTAAGATCAGACACCTCTCAGGGCTGACCCCCTAGCACTGTGAAAATGTAATTCTCTACCTGTCCATTCTCCACTTGCAGCCCAAACCAACACCCTTTCCTTCCCCAAACATTTGTAAGTTGTCCCTCACACAAGTACACAAATTCCTTTGTAAAAACAAAGAAACCAACTGAAGGCTGAAGGCTCATGTGTGTAACCCTAATTATTTCACATGCTGACACTGAGAAGATTTCAGATAAAGCCAGCTTGGGCAGACTCCATGTCCAACGCAGTAGAAATATCAGACCTAGAGGTGTGACTCCACTGGGAGAATACTAGAGAGAAACATGCCCATGGCCAAGAGAGAGAAACTGAGGGAGGGAGAGAGAGGGATGGAGAAAGAGAACTCAAATGAACAGAGAGAATAACAGAGAAAAATACATACATACACACATACATAAAGACAGAGAAACAGATTCAGGAGAAAGGAGCTCGTTAGAAGGAATGGAAAATGGAGAAAAAATGATTAGAAGGAGGAGAGTAGGGGAAGTCAAGGAATGTGGGCATAAGAGAGATGACAGACAGTAGAAGGAGGCTGCAAGGAAAGGACACAGAGGGAAAGGAGACAGAAAGAGAAAAGAACAAACTTCAAGCCTTACTTCCAGCACACTCCCAAATGCATACACATGATAAACTAAAAGAAAGACAATAAAAAGTATGGAAAAATAATGGACATAACAGTACTTCCCTCCCCACCCACCCTTCACTGAAAACTGATTGGTGAGGAGTTCTGGATTCCTTACATTCCTGCTCTCAGCTCTCCTGCAGCATCAGTATCAACCCTGTCTTGCACCAGGTACCCATTATTTGGCCTATTTTGGCCCTTATTTTTTCTCTCACCAGAAACCCATCTCATTCTTTTCGAAGAGTTCTGTTCCACAAATACCCCTGAGCATTTCCACTGATCCACCAGGAACCCCAACCCTCCTTCTTGATGTTAATCTCATCAGTCTGCTCTGCAGTCTCAGCCTCCTGACCCAGTGTACACATATAAAACACCAAGTGTGTCCAACCCCTCCCCATCACACACTTGTCACCCAAAGGCAGCATCACTCCTCAGCACTGCCTCTGTGTGCAAATCTAATGCCCTGGCTGACCTAATACAAATATCCTAGTAGTGAAGGCTCATATTCAATCTTACTGAATTTCTGTTCTTGTGGGAAGCCAGCCATCCTACGCAGGGTCCATCCACAGGTGTGATCTATCCACAACCCCAGTCCATCCAGCCCCATCCATCCACATGCACAGTAGATCACCATGCTTCCTCAGTTGAACTGTTCCTTGACCACCTCTACCTGAAAGGAAGGGAATGTATTTTAATTCAAACACTCGGTCATTCCAAAATTGAACTCTTGATTTCAGAATGTTCAAATATTAAAACTTGGCTAAGTTAGATCTTTGGTTCTGTAAGGGGAAGAACTGGGCTCTGAATTCCTCTATGTGGCTTAGTCTTTAACTGGGAACTGCCAGGGGAAAGGAAGAACCATGCCCAAAGCCTGCTGTTTTGGGAAATGGGGAGTCATCTGTGGGCCTCTCTGGGGACTCATAGAATCTCTACTAAGACTCTAACACCTTTCAATGCACTTGTACAGTGCACAAGTTAACCTTCCTTGTCCATTTACACCAACCCACCATCCTCTTCCTCCCAAAACGATTTGTAAGGTAACCCTCACACAGTGGTTCCTCAGAAAAGTACACAAATCCCTTTCATATGAGAGAACGAAACCTTTGCCGTACCAGACTAACAAAGCCCAATGCATTCTCTGATGCTGTAGGCTCTTGCCTGTGATCTTACCTATCCCACAAATTGCCACCTAGAAGACTGCATTTACAGCAAGTCTGGGAAAATTAAGTAGAGAAATGCAAACCTGGAAGTGTGACTCAAGCAGTGAATCAGACATGACCATGAAAACTGAAAGAGAAAGAAAAAAAGGGAGAAAGACAGAGAGGGAGAAGGGGAGAGATAAGGAACACCAGAGAGCAGGAAGAGAAGGTGAGGGAATGAGAAGAGGGCATGAGAAGAGGGAATGAGAATGAGGGCATGAGAAGAATAAGAAGAGGGACAGGGGAAATAGAGTAGGAGTAGTTATGGGGGGCATAAAAACAAGGTTAAGAGAGAGGGCAGAAGGGGGAAGGTGAGAAAAGTGGAGAGAGTACAGAGAAGGAAAGGAAACAGAGCATAAGAAAAAAGCATGGATGTACCAGCACACACTCACAAACACATATACACAACAAACAAAACTGAAAAAATAAAAGAAAATGGATTGAGAAATCATGGAAATCAATGGTAATTCTCTCCCACCCCACTTCTTCACTGAAGAATGGTCCATGTGGAATTCAGGATTCCTCAGCTCCTGTCATTTCTCCTTTACATTTAGTGTCCACCCTGTCATTTCTCATGTACCCATCTTTTCCCTCTTGTGGCACTCATTGAATTTTTCACCAGAATCCCATTTTGTTCTTTCATGGGAGATCTGCTCTCCCCAAAGAGCCCTGAGCAGTACCACTGATCCACCAGGAGCCCCAGCCCTCCTCTTGCTGCTAAACTCATTAGTCTCCTCTGCAGGTTCAGCCTCCTGACCTATTGTACACATAGAAAAGGCCAGATTTTCCCAACTCCTCCCCATCAAACACTTGTTACCCAAAGGCAACATCAGTCCTCAGCACTGCCTCTGTGTGCAATTCTAAATGCCCTAGGTGAACCAATACAAATATTGTAGTGTGAAGGCTCATATTCAATCTTAACAATTTTTTTTCTTGTGGGAAGGCAGTCATCCCATGCAGGGTCCATCCATGGGTGTGGTCCATCCACAACCAAAGTCCATCCAGGCTATGTCCTTCCATAGGCCCCAGTTTATCTCTATAATTCCTCAGGTCTCCTGTTCCTTGATCACCTCTAGCTGAAAAGAGGGGAGTATGTTTTAATCACTTTGTGATTCCAAAAAAGTCATCCTTCCCTGTCCATTTACACCAACCCATCACTGCCTTCCTTCCACAACCATTTGTAAGGTGAACCATACACAGTTGTCCCTCACATAAATACACAAATACCCTTTCAAAATAGAGAAACCAACCTTTGCCACACCAGATTAACAAAGTCAATTGCATTCCCTGATGCTGTAGGCTCTTGTCTGTAATCCTACCTATCTCCCAAGTTGACAACTTGAAGACTGCATTTACAGCAAGGCTGGGAAGATACCATCTTCAAGTAACTAGAGAAATGCAAGCCTGGAAGCGTGACTCAAACAGAAGAGAACCAGACATATCCATGAAAACTGAGAGAAGAAAGAGAAAGACAGAGAAGGAGAAAGGGAAAGAGGGAGAGATGTGTAGAGAGAGAAGGAGTGAGGGAGGGGGAGGGAAAGAGAGTGAGACAGATTTAAGAGCAGGAAGAGAGGGAGAGGAAATGGTAGAGGGTAGGAGAACAAGTAGAGGGACAGGAGAAGTAGAATAGGAGTAGGTATGGGAGGAATGAAAACAAGGGAAGGGAGATGGCGGGGCAAGGCAGGGGGAAGGTGAGAAAAGTGGAGAGAGGACAGAGAAGGGAAAGGAAACAGCATAAGAATAAAAGCACTGAGATGTAGCAGCACACACTCACAAACACATACACACAACAAACATACAAAAGGAAAAAATTAAAGCCATCTTACAAATCAACAGTAATTCCTTCCCACCCACCTTCTTCACTGAAGAACGGCCCATGTGGAATTCAGGATTCCTCAGCTCCCTTCTTAACCTGCCTCCTGTCACTTCTCCTTTACATTTAGTGTCCACCCAGTCATTTACCCTGTACGCATCTTTTCCCTCATGGAGCCCTTATTTGGTCTCTCACCAGAATCCCATTTTGCTATTTCAGGGGAGATATGCACTCGAATAGCCCTGAGCTGGACCACTGATCCAACAGGAGCTCCCGTCCACCTCCTGCTGAAAATCTCATCAGTTTTCTCTACAGGCTCAGCCTCCTCACATCAGTGCACACATAGCAAAAGCCAGGTGTGCCCAAATCCTCTCTATCACACACTTGTCACCCAAGGGCAGACAGCAGGAGCTTGCACCAAACCTTCTCTGTGGAAATCTCATGGCCCTGGCTAAACCAATACAAATAACCCAGTGCTGGAAGGACATATCCAATCTTACCGAATTTTCCCTCACGTCCAGATGCAGTCATCTCAGGCAGGGTCCATCCACAGGCACCACTATATCTTCATACTTCCTTAGGTCTCTTGCTCATTCACAGGTTTCTCCACCTCTTGCTGACAAGGAGGAAAAGTATTTAATTCATACATTTTTGTCATTCAGAATGGGCTCTGGATGTTCAGAATGTTCTCAGACTTGAAACTCTGTTCTCCTAGCAAGATGATTCGCTAAGGAAAAAAATTGGGCTCTGGTATTCTTCCATGAGGCCTAAAGACCTCAAATAAGAACTGATCAAAGCCTGGTGTTCTGGAGAAGGGGGTGTCAGTGGGAGGACTCTGCGGATGCATAGGTTCTCTACAAAACCTCTGACTTCTCTCTGTGCTGACATACTTGCACCATGCACGTTTTTTTCTCCCTGTCCATTCTGCCCCAAAATCCATCAACCCTTTCCTTCCCCTACCATTTTCAAGCTGTCTCTTACACCTTGATGGACAGCCCTCAGATAAGTACCTAAATCCCTTTTCTCAATCAGAGAAACAAACCTGTGCAACACCAGGTTAACGAGGTCAGAAGCATTGCTGCTGATGGTGGATCATGCCTGTAATCATAGTTCTCCCAGAAGCTGATGCTCAGAAGATCACAGTTAAAGCCATCCTGGGCATACTCCATTTTCAATTAAGAAGAAAAATGTTGGCTTGGACTCAAGTGACTCAAGTGGTAGAGCACCAGCTATGAACATGCAAACTCAAAGAGAAAGATATAGAGGGGTAGGAGAGAAAAAGATTTGAGGCAGAGGAAGAGAGAGGAAACAGAACAAGAGAAGAGGGAAATGGGAAGAAGAGGAGAAGATGAATGACCTGGAGGGAAGTTAGCTGGAAAAGGGGAGAGAGACAGGCAATGGAAAGAAAAAAGAGACAGCAAAGGAGACAGAGAAAGAGAAAATCACTGAGTTCAAGTGCCAGTACCAGCACACACTCACAAACACATGCATACAACAAACAAAAAGAAAGTAAATAAAACAAAAGGACTGAGACAAGATGGAAATCAACATTACTTCCCTGCCCACCCTCCTCTTCACTGAAGATGGTTCCATCCAGAGTACAAGAGTCCTTAGCTTCCTCCTCTCAGCTCTCCTTCAGCATCAATGTCAACACTGTCTATCACCAAGATGCCTGCTATATGACCACTCTGGCCTCACTGCTTCTCTCACCAGAAACCCATCTCATTCTTTGAGAAGAGTTCTGTTCCCTAAATACCCCTGAGCGGCACCACTGGTCTACAAGGAGCCACAGCCTTCCTTCTGCAAATCTCATCATTATGCAGTGCAGGCTCAGCCCTCTGAGTCCAGTCCCCTCATAGCAAAGGCCTGCTGTGCCCAAGTCCTCCCCATCCCACATTGTCACCCAAGGGCAGCATGGGCCCTCAGCACTGACTCTCTGTGCAAATATAGTGCCCTGGCTGAACCAAAACAAACATCACAGTGATGAAGGCTCACATCCACTCTCACCGGATTTCTGTTCATGTGGGAAGGCAGTCAGCTCAGACAGGGTCCATCAACAGGCACCATTATATAGGCATGCTTTCTCAGGTCTCCTGTTCCTTCACCACCTCTAGGTGAAAGGAAGGGAATTTATTTTAATTCATTCACTTTGTGATTCCTAAAATGGAGATGTGACATTTAGAATAGTTGAATATTTGTGCTGGGAAGGTGGCTCAGTGGTAGAACGCTTGCCTTGCATGCATGAGGCCCTGGGTTCGATTCCTCAGCAAAAAGAAAAAAGCCGGAAGTGGTGCTGTGGCTCAAGTGGTGGAGCACTAGCCTTGAGCTGAAGAGCTGAGAGAAAGTGCCTAGGCCTGAGTTCAGGCCCCACGACCGGACCCCCCCCACAAAAAAAGAATAGTTGAATATTTGAACATCAGCTCCCCCAGCATGCCAGTTTCCTCAGCAGAAAAATTAGGGTCTACTCTTCCATGAGGCCTAGACACTTCCCCTTGGAACTGCCAGGGGAAAGGAAGCATCATGCCCACAACCTTGTGCTCTGGGGAAGCGGGTGTCAGCTGGGGGCCTCTCAGGAGACTCCCAGAATCTCTACCAAAATAGAACATTCAGCGCTGACCCTTTGTGCAGTGCACATGTCCCTTCCTCCCTGTCCATTTGCACACTATGCCACCACCCCCTTCCTTCCACAACCATTTGTAAGGTGTCCCTCACACAGCTGTCCCTTACATAAGTACACAAATCCCTTTCATAATAACTGAGAAAACAACCTCTGCTACACCAAACTAACAAAGTCTAATGTGTTTGCCTGATGCTGGAGGCTTTTGCCTGTAATCCTAGCTATCCCACAAGTTCACCTGTAAGATTACAGATACAGCAATTCTAGGAAATTCCATCTTCAATTAACTAGAGAAATGAAAGCCGGGAGGTATGACTCAAGTGGTAGAGAACCAGCTATGACCATACAAACTGAAAGAGAGAAAGAGAGAGACAGAGAGAGGAGAGACAGAGAAACAAACATTGTCAGAGACTGATTCAAGAGCAGGAAGAGAGGGAGACCGAATGGAACAGGAAGATTTCAGGAGGAGGAAATAGGAAGAGAAGAGGAGAGAGAAGAATGAAAGGGGAAGAATACGAGGAATGTAAGAGGGAGAAAGAAAAGTAGGGAAGGTAGATGGAATGGGGTGGAGAGCTGAGAAGGGGAAGATAAGGAGAGAGAGTAAAGGAGACAGAGAGAAAAGCACTGAGTTCAAGTCCCAGAGCCAGTACAGGTGCACAGACACAAACACACAACAAACAAACATGGAGAGAAAAGAAAAAGCATTGAGAAATCAAGGAAATTCACAGTACTTCCCTCCCCACCCACCCTCTTCACTAAACACTGGTCCATGTGGAGTTCAGGATTCCTCAGTTCCTTTCCTGGCCATCCTCCTCTGAGTTGTAATACAGCATCAGTGTCAGTCCTGTCTTTCAATAAGGTGCCCATCCTTTACCCTCTTTTGGCCCTCCTTGGGCTGTCCTTTGGCCCCTCCTTTTGGCCCACCAGAATCCCATCTCATTCTTTGAGGGGAGATTTGCTTCCCAAATGGCCCTGAGCTGAATCTGATTTACCAGGAGCTCCAGCTCACTTCCTTCCACAAATGTCATGTGTGCTCTGCAGGTTCAGCCTATTGACTCAGAGCACAAATAGCAAAGGCCACGTGTGCCCAACTGCTCCCCATCACTCCCTTGTTAAACCCCCCCCCCCCCGGTAGCTGAGCCAACACATATAACGCAGTGGTCGAGGGCCACATCCAATCTTACCGAGTTTCTGCTCATGCTCAGAAACAGTCAGCCCAGCCAAGGTCCACCCACTAGCAAAGCCCACCCAGGCATCCATCCACAGGCACCACTGTATCTCCATACTTTCTCAGGAATCCTGCTCCTTCACAGGTTTCTTCACCTCTACCTTGAAGGAAGGGGTATCATTCTACTTCATATATTTTGCCAGTCTAACAGGAACTCTGGTTGTTCAGACTGTTCTCTTATTTGAAACACAGCTAACCCAACATTCTGGTTCCCCTTAAAGAAAATGGGGGCTCCTGGGGAGGGGGAGAAGTTGCAAATCAAACAACCTGTCTAGGTAATAGGGTCTCTTTGACTGTGAGCAAATAAACAAGTCTGAAATAAGGGATTCTTGGATGATGGTATTATGTTGGGATAATGATGAGGTTTAGATAGAAATCACACCCACAGAAAACTGCATTGAATAGGAGGAAAGTTGGGGCAGAAACCACTGACAGTGTATGGGGTGAATGGAGACAGGTCCCTCTCCATTCCCAGTGAAGATTTGCTCTTATGTTCCAACCCAGCCAGTGTACCTAGTGTGCTCAGGAGTTGTACCCTTTCACCTGAAGACTGCTGAAAGAGAAGCAGAGTCCAGGATGCCTCTTGCCCCTCAGATCCATGGGCTCCTATAGCATCAAGGGTCTCACTTTAAACCTAAATAAATGAACTAGAAAGTAAATAGGCAGACAAGCAACATACATAAAAGGTGAGATGATGACCTGCTGCAGCATTTGGGACAAAAGCATCTTTAGTGTTCAAGGGACAAATGTGAAAGGTTGTTCAATGAAGTGACAATACTCAAGTAAGGGATCGATGTGGAATTAGCCAGCTCAGAAAGTACAGGCAGCTTGAGATCACCTTTCAGCTTATCTTTTAGCATTGGAAAGCCAGTGCAGTGTCCTTTCTTGGGAAGGAATCCCAGCTGGAGAATCCCCTAGCACTTGTCACACAACCTGGCCATGCTGGCCAGAGACTTCTGCAGTGTGAACTTTCTGCATGACTCCTTCTCCTCCTGCAGCTCTTCAAATCCACACCTCTCAGATTTTCCACAACCCAGTTAGAGTCACCCTGAAAGTCTGAGTTTGGTGGTTTTCAATTGTGCTGTTTCAGAGTTCTGCACCACTTTCTCTGGGACAGCTTTACTTTCAATCTGTGGACATTACTTTGGGGCCTTCACACAGCAGCAGATTCTGCGAAATATGGTGACTATCCTGTTAGCCACCCTCCTCCAGCCCTGTCTAATATTCCACCTGGGGGCTGTGGCCTCCCCCTAAGGCTGCCCAGAGGGAAGGGCATTTTCCACTGAGTGTGAATGCTCCATTCTGTCAAGCAGCTAAAAGAATCCTGGCCCAACATTAAGCTGGAACTGTAGCTCTGCAGGGAGTAGAGAGGAAAGACAAGCAGACTGGCACTTCGGGTTTTATTGAGAGGTAACTGATCATCATCATTGTGTAACTGAAATTCTGAGGACAAGCTGAAGGCGTTATGTCCTGCAAAAAAGCTGGCTCTCCTTTGTGGAGGGAGAGTTGTGGTGGGATTGTCCTCAGGAGTTGTGCCAGATGGACTATCCAAAAGCATCAGTTTTGATTCCACAATTCTGGCATTCTCTTTTAAGTTTTCTTGGATGAGCAGGTAGGTGCCCATGGCTTCATTGAATTCTCTGTCCTGGATTGCCTTTTCAATGCCAGCTACATTGTACCCCATGTCACACATGACTCTGACAATGCGATCCAGCTTGCCAGGCAGTGGCTCATCAGGAAGCAGGCCAAATCCCACACCTAGAGCCAGCCATGGGTGTTCCATTATCTCCTCAATAGCAGGCCTCAGATTGAAGTCCACAGTCAGCAGTTTAGAAAGGAGATCTTGTCTCTTTGCAGATAGGTGAAGGGGAACAGTGTACTGGCCTCTAGGACTTGTAACCCTATGTCAGCCATATTACTCCCCTCAAATGGGAACTTTCTCATTGTCATCACATACAATAGCACGCCTAAGTCCCAAATGTCCACCTGGTACCCATCGAACATTTTGTGTAGGAACATTTGTGTAGGTCACCCTGTCACTCAGCCCAAATTCACTGACCTTGACATTGAGATTGGCATCCAATAGGATGTTGTTGGCCTTCAGGTCTAGGTGTGCAATTCCATTCTCATGAAGGTAGTCAACAGCACTCGTGATCTGTTTGAATAGCCTCCTGGCTTCAAACTCTAAAAGGTAGCTGGAGGAGGATTTTTTGATCCACCTCAAGAGATGACCCCGAGTGGCCAGCTCAGTGACAAGGTACACACAGTCTTCATTCTCCATCACCTGGAATAATCAGATGATGTGTGGGTGACGTACAGTTTTCACAAAGGCCACCTCATTTTCTATCTCATGGCTTTCCAGCTCTTTCTTTCAGAGAACTTTGACCACCACTGTGGTGTCTGTGAGGCGGTGATGGGCCAGATTGACATAGCCATAGCAGCCATAGTCGATGATCTCTGTCAAGTTGTACAGTGATCAACTCCTTCTTGGGGGAAGAGCTAAAGGAGACTTTGTTGTACATTACCATCTTTCAGCTGAGATGACAAGTGATCAAGCTTAACTATTACCTAAGATGATCTCAATGAAGTTGCCAACTAATAAATCTTACGAAAAGGTAAACTAACAAGTAAATACAACCCCCAGACTAGTAAATGAAATCCCCAAACCCAAACAAGACAAACACAACCCCCATACCCAAAGAAAGCAACCAAGTAGCTCTGACTTAGTCCAGCGGGTCACCAAGGAAAAGCTCCCAGTGCTGTAACTGACAGAGTTGGAGGGCAATTGCCTCTTATGTATCCTGCTGGGCATACCTCACAATGGCCTGTGACATCAGGAGGAACTGGACCAATCAGAAGTCAGGCCATTGACATCAGTGAGAAAATGGGCCAATCAGAGCCCAGGGCAAACCCACCGGCAGTTATGCACTTGGGCCAGGAGGATCATTGTCAAGGAATTCTGGGCCCATCCACAGATGCTTCTACTGCTACCATGGCAACCATGTGAGGACCACGAGGACATTGGCCAATGGCCCTTGTCCTACTTGGAGACTAGGCATTCTAGGATGGCCACGGTGGGGACATCTCTCAGTGGAGCCTATCCTTGGGCAGAAGTGAAAACACTGCCCTTTTCACTTAACATGGTCTATATCTAATTACAACCTACCCTGAGATTGGAGACTTTGTAATGACTCAACTCAGCTTCTAAATGAGAAGAGACCAGACACCCAGGATTAAATGATAGTTTTATCCAGATCTGTCATTCTCATTTCTGTTCCTAGTTTGTATGGTTTCCTGTGCTTCTTTGTAACTTTTTTTTCATGTTTTTTTTTCAATCTTTATTTGTCCCTCACAGGTCAGAAAAAAAGTAATTTGCTTTTATATCTTTAGTACAGTTGTGTCAAATTTTAATATAACTGTTCTAATAAAAACCATATATGAAATATAAGTATCTCAGAAGCAGACTCCGATTTTATGGACCTGAAGTTTATTCTACTTGAGAGGTCATTTATTCATACATATAAATATATGTATATATGTATACATACATACATACATATATATGTATGTATGTATATATATATATATATATATATATATATATATATATATATATAGGTCATGGAGCTTGAACTCTGGACCTGGGCGCTGTCCCTCAGTTCTTCAGCTATGGGTTAGCACACTACCACTTGAGCCACAGTGCCACTTGTAGTTTTTTGGTGGTTTATTGGAGATAAGTATCTAATGGACTTTCATGTCTGGACATTCTTTCAATTGCTATCCTCAAATCTCAGTCTCTTGAGTAGCTAGGATTGCAGGCATGACCTAGCACTGGCAAGATATCTCACAGGTTTTTTTTTTTATTATGAAAATATTGTACAGAGTGGTTACAATTACATGGGCAAGATAATGAGTACATTTCTTATCAAGCATTGTAGCCTTTGTTTCCCCTTCCCATCCCTTCTCATCCTCCATCCCTGCTCATCCTCCCTCCCACCCCCCCCCCCGGCACCAAAGTTGTCAAGTTCGTTTTGGACACAACTACTTGTATATCTCATTGTTGCAATGGTTCCACCTGTATCCCTAGTTAAATGATTTGTTTTTCCCCTTCACCTCTACAAATTATACCAACATCAAATACAGTGAAAGCAGGGGTTATACTGTGGGGGAGGGACATACAAAGCAACAAAGAAATCATCTTATAAATGTGTTAGAAACAATTGCATGAAAGAAAAAAAATTGAATACATATCTTAGGGTTCATTTCCCTAACATCACCTTATCTGACCTTTTCTGCTTGACTCAGACATATACTAGATATTGCAAATAAGGGAAACCATGGGACCTATGTTTCTTTGGGCCTGGTTTATTTCACTTAATATAATTTTTTCCAAGCCTTTCCATTCCCTAACAAATGGGGCAATGCCATTCTTTCTGATGGAGGCATAGAATTCCATTGTGTATATATATATACACAACATTTTCTTGATCCATTCATCTACTGAGGGGCATTTGGGTTGGTTCCATATCTTAGCTATAGTAAATGATTCTGCAATAAACATAGTCGCGCTGGTAGCTTTAGTGTGGTCTTGTTTGTAAACATTTGGGTAAATGCCCAAAAGTGGGATTGCTGGGTCATAGGGGAGCTCTATGTGGAGTCTTTTGAGGAACCTCCATACTGCTTTCCAAACTGGTTGAACAAGTTTACACTCCCACCAACAATGCAATAAGGTTCCATTCTGTCCTCATCCCCTCCAGCATCTGTTGTTATTAGAGTTCTTGATTTTAGCCATTCTAACTGGGGAGAGGTGGTATCTCAATGTTGTTTTGATTTGCATTTCTGTTATGGCTAGGGAGGTTGAGCATTTCTTCATGTGTCTATTGGCCATCCTTCTTTCTTCTTCAGAGAAGTTTCTCTGTAAGTCTTTAGTCCACTTATTTATTGGGCAGTTGTTTCTTTGAAGATTTGTTGTTGGGGGATTTAATTTTTTGAGTTCCAGGTATATTCTAGATATGAGACCCTTGTCTGTTGTATGGCTATTAAAGATCTTCGCCCAATCGGTGGGCTTTCTATTGATCTTGCTAGCTATGTCCTTTGCCTTGCAGAAGCTCTGCAACTTTATGCAATCCCATTTGTCCAACCTTTCTTTGATTTGTTGTGTTTCAGAGTCTCTATTCAGAAAATTTCGGCCTGAGCCAAGGAGACCTAGGGTTTCTCCTATTCCATCCTGTAATGTTTTCAGAGTGTCTGCTTTGCCTTCGAGGTCTTTGATCCATTTGTAGTTGATTCTGGTGCAAGGTAATATATAAGGATCTAGCTTTAGTTTTCTACAAGTTGTTAGCTAATTTTGCCAGCACCATTTACTGAAGAGGCTGTCTTTCTTCCATTCTATTGTTTTAGCTTCCTTATCGAAGATTAGATGGCTATAGGTCTGTAGGTTCATTTCTGGGTTTTCAATTCTATTCCATTGGTCCTGAGGTCTGTTCTTATGCCAATACCAAGCTGTTTTGATTACTATGGCTTTATAGTAGAGTTTGAAATTTGGTATTGATATTCTTCCAGCAGTGTTCTTTCCGTTGAGGAGCATTTTTGCTATTCGGGGTCTCTTATTGTTCCATATGAATTTTTGGATTGCCTCTTCTATTTCCTTGAAGAATGAGGTTGGAATTTTGATAGGTATCGCATTGAATTTGTAGATAGCCTTGGGAAGTGTTGCCATTTTCACGATGTTAATCTTTCCAATCCAGGAGCATGGGAGTTTTTCCCATTTTCTAAGTTCTGTTTTGATTTCCTTTTTCAAGATTTTAAAGTTTTCATCATAGAGGTCCTTCACTTCTTTGGATTAGTTAATTCCTAGGTATTTTATTTTTTGTGGGGCTATTACAAATGGAGTTACTTTCCTAAATTCAGCCACACTTTTCTTTGGCATACTTTTTGTTGGCATACAGAAAAGCCATTGATTTTGGGGGGTTAACTTTATACCCTTGACAGGTAATTTCTTACTGCTTTTTGCCTGTAGTTAAGTTTGACAGAGGATATGGAAAACAACTTTTATGACTTCAGTGGTAAAAATAAATGTTCTGTAAGTCATACAGAGCAGGATTCTGGACAGCTAGCATAAAATGTTGCATACTGAATTTATATAAATAATTTTTAAACTACAGAGATTTTATACTAATATATACTAAAAATATTTTCTCAGAAAAAATTGACAATGCTAGTAATAATCTTAACCCACTTGTCATGTTTCTGGAGAGCAGGTTTAAGAACACTGAAAAAAATATTGCATCTTGACATGCTCAAAGCAATGAACAGCAAGTAAATAACAATCAAAACTATGAGGTACTGGTTTTAAAAATTAAATTATTCATACGGTGAAGATAACAGAAATATTTTTTTAAATCCTAAAGAAAATCTACTTTTGTCTCTACAATGCCTTTAATGAAAGCCTGTAGTTGCACATAACATAAAAATTCTCACAAAGGTTGTATAATTTATTTGCATTTCCTTTATAATGACCATGATTAAATCTGAACTATTGTAAGCAAACCACCATCTGGAACCACATCGAATCAAGATTCTATTTTCCATGATGACCGATCAAGGAAAACTTATGCAGTTGTCTACTTTGCAATATTGTGTAGCAATGTGATTAGATAATCATTCAGAGCCATGAACCAGGCTAACTGGAACATAAACAAATACACAGTATGAAACTTGGAAATGTTTCAGTAGTTTGTTAGATCCTCTTGACTCAAATCACTCAAGCTCTTTGTAAAACAAGATTGAAACTTGGTGTCAAGTGTTTCTTAAGTCTATGCTAAAAGAGGGGTATGGAAAAATAGGAAAGTAAGACATTTTATAGGCATGTTATAGGGTCATAGGAGCACTTCAGGAAGAGAAAAAATAGCAACATAGGAAATAACCTGCAAACTAAATTCTTCAATAGCCATTGATCTATATTATTGCATCAACATCATCATTGTGAATTGGGCTCACCTCATCCAAAAATAGACTCTGTTGAGGAGTAAAGTCTTCAAGCTGAGATATCAAAGGAGAATTTTACAATAAAATATTTAAGGTAGTATTAATAGAGAAAATTTAGGCAGCTAGATGAAGGTAAAAAAATGCGTTGATGGAAATTATCCTGCAACAGACCAAAAAAGCTTTATAAAAGCAAGGAATACTCTAAAGCCACTGTCTTCCAAGTCCTCAGAAGCAACCAGCCTTACTTGGTGACCTCTTGACCTTGAACTTGTAGTCTCTGGACAGAGACGGTAATTTTTTTTGTTGTTAAAACATCTGATTTCTGGTTCTCTGTTATAGATATCCAAAACCTTAACAGACTAAAAATTATGCACTAAATCTATCTCAATAAACAATTTGAACTATTTGTCTTTTTAGACTCTGGGCACATATGCAGTATATAAAAGGACTAGGAAAAATATCATCAACCCTCAGTGAACTATTAGGAAAAAAAGAACTCAATTAACTTCATATTACTGCCCTCTTAAATGTCATGAGAATGCTAAAGACAACAGGAAAGAGGAAAGACTATAGCCAGACACAAATGGATCTTCACGGTAATCCTAGCTACTTAGGAGGCTGAGATCTGAAGATTGGAGCTTAAAGCCAGCCTGAGCAAGTCCATGAAACTCTTTATTTCCAATCAACCACCAAAACCCAGAAGTGGAGCTGTAACTCAAATGGTAGGTAGAGGGCCAGCTTTGGGGGAAAACATGGCTGCTAAGGGATAGTACCTAGGCCTTGAGTTCAGCCCCAGTACTAGCATTAAAAAAAAGAAGAAAAAGATAGTAGTATTTATTTATGGTACCATAAAGAATCGTTCACAGCAAACATGGAAAGTTGTTCAGACAACCATTTTCAAGTAATGTAGAGGATGATATGGTTGGTAAAAAGCAACAAGGACTAGATGTGAAAGAATGCTGAATGGCATGAATGAGTAGTAATTATTAGCAATTAATTGGTGGCCATGATACAAAGTCTTTAAGGGGAAAAGTGAACTCAACTACATAGTACTGTCAATAGCAGTACTTCTAAAAACTGACTTGAGTGAGAAATGAAAATAGCAAACAATAATATAAAGCATTAAAAGGTTGGGAAGTAGAAGTATGGCTCAATTTTTACAGCATCAGCCTCAACAGAAAAAGCTCAGCAAACATGCTTATAAAGCCCAGTACCAGCATCAGAAAATAAATCCAAATCAACACTTAGATTGAGGTGTTTATAACAATGTTCCTGGTGAGTGGTATTAATACAAGTCTAAGTTTTGAAATAAATATGTTATTATATATGAAAGTCTTTTTTTGTCAGTCATTGAACTTGCACTCTGGACCTGAGTGTCCCTGAGCTCTTCAGCTCAAGGCAAGCACTCTACCATTTGAGCCACAGTGCCACTTCCAACAGAAGTCTTTAAAAATGGATTCTACCTGGGTGATACTAGAAACTCACTCTGATTACTATACAAAGGTAATCGACATCATTTTTGGAGAGTGGTTTGAACACTTAAATACCTGCTTATCTGAAACCACTATCTCTAAGTTATCACTGGATAGACATAGCTTCATTTTTTTTCTTGTTACTCAAGATAATTTTATCTTCAGTATATGTATCTGTACTATCCAAGGAACTTTAAAATAGATATAACTGTAGGTACATTTAAATATTCATTTATATTTAAATGCACCACTCTGTTTGATATGCCACAGATAACCTTACTGTCTACAGAAATCTCTTGGCATTGAGCCTTGGCTTCTTTTTATTGCCATATATTTGTTTATGCTTATGCTTGGATGCTCTAATGAGATTATAAATCCCTTGAGGACTATGGATTATATCATTGCTTTATCTGTTCTTTGCAAATGGTATAGTATCCTGAAGAGTTATGATTAATATTCTTAAGGAAGAAAAGATGAAATTACTTTCCTGTTACCATAAGATGCCTGTTTATTCCACCTTCCCCAATCTGGTTTTTTTTTTTTTTTACAAATATACGCTTGCCTTATAAATGATTGTAAGAAATCTCTAAGTGCTCAGGTCTGATGTTATTTTTTAGCATGAGAGGTAGAGACTTTTTTAAAATTTAATATTATGTTATTATAAGGGTGATATCAGAGGGGTTACAGTTACATAAACAAGGTAATAAGGACATTTCTTGTCAAACATTGTTACACCCAACATTGTTTTATGTTTAACATAAATTAAATTCCATTTGTTATTTTGAAAAAAATGTTTTACATTGCATCATATATGAAAAGCAGATATAATCTACTAATAAAATAGATGTATTGAATAGAATTTAGATCGAATAATCTATACCTGCACCTTACGCACTGAACTATCCACCCAACTACCAAAGCTGAAGTGTAATTTTTTCTTATGGCACTTTCTAAAAAATGATTTCAGAGAATGATAGAAAGCAATGTGGTGTGAGTCTATTTTTCTGTTGCATTACAGGTTAATCATAGTGTAGTAATAGCACAAGCTATTTTGAAGGGTGGCATGCTCACTAGACAGAGATACTAATCATGTCTTGAGTCTCTTAAAAACCTGCGCACTACCCATCCTTAAGCACACACATATACCTTTGTTCAGCACTAAAAGCAAATATCTGTAATGTTAAAATTATGTCTTTGGAATGATTAACCTTGATTTTTGCACACTTTTAGCTCCCCCTTTCTTCCCTTTCTTAGGATCTGTTCTGACCTTGCTGAAGGAGTTCTATATGCTATTTCTTTGCAGTAGTTTTGGGGGAAAAGTAGTGAGATTTTCATAAGGAAATCTCTGACACCTGTCAAGCTGGTTCTCACACATTTTCTATGTTCCAGTCTCAACATTTCAAACACTTCAGTGCTTCTTACATCTCAAGAATATGTGAGTATGCAGAAACACTCCAACAGTGCTAAACTTAAACAGAATCATTTATGAATGCCATCTTGGCACTAACTAGTAAATTAATTACAAATTCATATTCTCTTTTGGTTTGTCCTCAGGTTAAATTTGATGCCATATTTCCAATTTTTATTTCTGAAAGGAAAGTTCAATTTCTTGTTCTATGCTAATGTATTCATTTCTCAAAACTGACTTTATATTGAATATCTTTTAAAAAATAATCCATATCAGTAAACTACAGCTGAGCAAGTTAAATAAGATAAAATTGATTGGAACACAGATCTGTAGACTTTAAAAAAATATATACACTAACTTTCAGTAAGAGTGACTTTAAAGAATACTTTGATCTCTATATAAAGGTTCTGAAATGTATAACCAGTGAGGCCGGTTTCTTTTCAGTACATTTCAGGGCTTTAAATATTTATACTTTGATCTAAACTTTATGGATAGGAATTTATCAAGACAAACTAGAGACAAGTACAATGATCAAGTCTAAAAATAGTCAATAAAATATTTTATGGTTTTATGGTAACTTCTAATTATGAGTAAATAATTATAATAGGCATGACAATACTATACACTATGATCATGTTTTAAAATAAAATAAAATACCATTAACATTCCTTAAAATAAATAAATGTAAAAATATGGACAACACAAAAAAATAAAAAAGAGGAAGGAGAAGGAAGGAAAGAAGGAAGGAAGGAAGGAAGGAGGGAAGGAGGGAAAGAGGGAAGGAGGGAAGGAAGCAAAAAAGGAAGGAAGAAAGAGAGGAAAGAGAGAGGAAAAGGAAGAGAAGGGAGGAGAAGAGAAAGGAGAGGAAAGAAAAGGTTAAAGTTTAGATGTGTCTTGAAACTAATCAAAATACTAATAACATTGCTGTATGAATTTACTCACCCTTTCATTTAACAAATATAATATCAGCACAATTATTTTATTTTCTGGTCTAATATTGTAGTTTTATTAGTCTACATATTGTTTCTTTTGGCAAGATAGAACCTAAATACCATGGCTAATGATAGAATATAAGGAACCTGTGTTAGTTGACCTGAATACTTAACATTTTCTATTTTCCTTTTAGTGTTTAAATCTAGAATTTACATTTTCTGATTAGGATTCAAACATGTAAAGGGTAATACCTCTCTGTCAAAAACATGCAAGATGTTGCATTGCTTGAAACATTTTACTACTCATACCCATACACTCTGTTGCTCTAAACACACAAACTACCATGTATGTGTTCATAGCTCTGAAATGGAGCTGGTGGCAGACAGCACTGGAAGCAGAATCTAGTTCAGTCATCCACATTCAGTAATGCATTCCTTTTTTTTTTTTTTGGTGTCAGTGGTGGGGCTTGAAATCTGGGCTTGGGTGCTGTCCCTCAGCTTTTCAGCTCAAGGCGAGCACTTTACCACTTGAGCTGCAGCAACACCTCCAGCTTTTTCTGCTTATGGAATCAAACCGAGGGCCTCTTGAATGCAAGGCAAGCACTCTACCACTGAGCCATCTTCCCAGCCCATGTATTCTATTTTTAGAAAGTCTTCTGCAGTGAATTTTCCCTTAAAAGTATACTACCTAAACCGAATATGTGTACACCTTTGAAGACTCTTCATGATAGGCCAACTTGTTAGGTTTTGTTTTTTTTAATGTTCCCGTTAAGCCTGATATCTTTGAACAAATTTTCAAATTCATCTTGTATTACAGTACCTCCTAAGCTTCAGCTACAAATCCATACTTTGTAAACCCAGTTTTTCACAATTTACGAATGAAATTGCCAATGACATTTTAATAATTGGTTCAGGTCTCTAGGTTTTTTAATGACAAACATTTCACAAGTCTAATGCCTCTGAGCAGCTGTCTATAAGAAGTTAACTTTTCTGCACTGGGACTATCTATCATTTGGGATACTGGACATCAAGTTCTAGAGCTTAATTGTTGTTTTGTACTTTTTATGGTCTGTAGTTTTTTAGCCTACTCAAAAAGATATATTTCAGCTAGCCAAAACTCTCCTTTTCGATACCCACTTCTCATTATCCTTATTTCTAAAATCTCAGATATGCTGATTAGGCAGCCCTTGTCCCAGGTCATTTTGTACATAAAGATACCACTTCTTTCCCACTTTTGCCCTCTTCTCAGTACTACATAAATACTGTACTATTTAGGTTTAAAATGCTCTCTCTGATAAGAGAAAATAGGGCCAGAATAATTTCAAGATGCAAGCTATTGATAACACTTTGTAGTAAACTTATTCAACCACTTTGGAAAGTAGTATGGAGATTCCTGAAAACACTCCACATAGAGCTCCCCTATGACCCAGCAATCCCACTTTTGGACATTTACACAAATGATCGCAAACAAGACCCTACTATAGCTATCAGCACAACTATGTTTATTGCAGCATTATTTACCATAGCTAAGATATGGAACCAACCCAGATGCCCCCCAGTAGATGAATGGATCAAGAAAATGTGGTATGTATACCCAATGGAATTCTATGCCTCCATCACAAAGAATGACATTGCCCCATTTGTTAGGAAATGGAAAAACTTGGAAAAAATATTATTAAGTGAAGTAAGCCAAGCCCAAAGAAACATAAGTCCCATGGTTTCCCTTATTTGCAATTACTAGTATATATCTGAGACAAGCAGAAAAGGTCAGATAAGTTGATGTTAGGCGAAATGAACCCCAAGATAAGGATTCAAATGTTTTTTCTTTCTTGAGATTGTTTCTAACATAGTTATAATTTCTTTGTTGCTTTGTATGTCCCTTCCACAAGGTATAATCCCTGTTTTCACTGTATTTGATGTTGGTATAATTTGTGGAGGGGAACGGAAAAACCAAATTGTTTAAATAGGGATACAGGTGGACCCATTGCAACAATGAGATGTACAAGACATTATGTCAAAAACGAACTTCACAACTTTGGTGGGGAGGCTGGGGAGATGGGGAGGGATGGGAAGGGGAAACAAAGAAGGAGGCAACAATGCTTGATAAGAAATGCACTCATTACCTTGTAACCTTTGTAACCCCTCTGTACAGTGTTTTCACAATAAATTTTAAAAAAGAAATCAAAAGTCTGATAAACACTTTCTTCTCTTCCAGTAGAATCCTCTCTCCATTTAAAGAACAAAATAAAAAAGGAGACCAAAGACAATGATCTCTTTCTTGAGACTTAGAGAAAAGTCAGAACTTTCATTAGGAAGTAATAAGGATCATTATATGGCAGTGTCCTTGGCTTTCATCTGAGGAATTTTTTAAAATGTCTTAACATTTATGGGACTTAAGAAACATGTCATTCTTTGTAGTTCATATAGAAACATTTGCTTATCTAAAAAAGAAGCCCAAGTTGGAGGTTGGAGGAGGGGGGAAAGAAGCCTCAGAAGTTAGAAACTTTGGTTTATGTAAATGGTGAAAAATAACCCAGAAAATCTGTGACTCCAGACACAAATGAAGAGAAATGACAAAGGTATCAAGGCAAAGAAAGCACAAGATATTTCATTGGTGGCCACAGCCCTCATTCAAAATGTGAGCACTAGGTAAGTCCCTCCATCTAGACTTCTAGACTTCATTACTAAAGGAAGTTGGTACCAAAGTTCTTAACATTTTAGTTCGATGTTTTGAAAAAAAGAAGTTTTCTAAATTAGTTCTTCCAAATGTCTGTAGATCTAAAAATATTCAAAGAAATTGGCATGAACACTGAATTAGAAGAAAAGAATTTGTCTGTTTTCTAGCTTCCAAAATTAACTTGGAAATGAAATTAGGAAACAGAGGATGGAATGCACACACATACACACACACACAGACAGCTGGTAGCTATTACATAATGTGGACAATTCTTGAAGAAAGAATAAATAAGCCAAATAATCATCATATCTGTCTTTTAATTATTTTAATTAATTAAATTAAGTCCAATTGATTTAATTAAAGGTACGATTCTCTTGGATTTGTTAGCCTAAAGTGGATTTGTACCATGATCCTCCGCACTGAGCCTCCTCATTGGCTTGGATTATAGGCATGAACTACAGGTGCCCCAGTGTCATATTTGCATTTTATTTTATTTTTTGGTCAGTCATTGGGCTTGAACTCTGGGCCTGAGTGCTGTCCCTCGGCTCTTCAGCTCAAGGCGAGAGCTCTACCACTTGAGCTGCAGTGCCACTTCTGATTTTCTGGTGGTTTATCACAGATAAGAGTTTCATGGACTTTCTTGCCCGGGCTGGCTTTGAATCACGATCCTCAGATGTTAGCCTCCTGAGTAGCTAGGATTACAGGCGTGAGCCACCGGCACTCAGCTTATATCTTCATTATTTTACATTTATGAAAGTAAATGGTCATATTTGGAATAGCTTAATTTTAGCTTGTTTTTGCATATTTTAATTCAGTCACTTGAATATCTGAAATGCAAAGTTTGGGTTTGATTCCTCAGCCCACATAAGCAGAAAAAGCTTGAAGTGGCGCTATGGCTCAAGTGGTAGAGCACTCCCTTTGAGCTGAAGAGCTGAGGGACAGAGCCCAGGCCCAGAGTTCAGCCCCCAGGACTGCCCCCCCAATAAAAAAAACCTTTTACTTAAAGTAGAACTTTCAAAGATAAACATACTATAAAAGGCATTTTACTTCATATTAGATGCAAAATGCATCTACAGTAATACTAAAATTCTCCAGTCTCTGAACATTGCCTCTTCTCTATACATATTTTTTTTAACTAGAAGCTTATTTTTGTTTGTGTTATTTGGTACTGGGTCTAATATTTGCTGATTGTATTTGCTTGGGTATCATTCTACCATTTGAGCCATGCTTCTGGCCTGGTTTTATTTTAGATGAGAGGCACAGTACCTCTGACTTTTCATCACTAAAGCTGGCCTTGAACTGTTAGCATCCAGATCTCAGATTGCTGGGTAGCTAGGATTGCAGGAATGAGTCCATAGCTCTTGGCTTTAGATGCTTCTTTTTAAGGTAATATTATTTTTTCTTACTTATTATGCACTAATTTATGTAATAATTAAATTATGTAATTATCGATTTTAAATTCAAGGGTCATAGGTAGATGCAAGGATCTCATAGACTCCAGGCAATCATACCCCTGAATCTGAAAGAAGTGGACAAAGTTTAGAAAGGACTCTTTGAAGGGGAAGATGAAGAGATCCTTGAGTCTTGATCCTTATGAGTGAGAACTGTCTGCTCAGCCTGTGAGTCAACAACATGCTCTTACCTTGTAACTCACTTGATGGTTTATATCTGTAATTCCTAATCTAGGCTGTTGGCTACTAAGAGGCAAAGTTCTTTTTTCCATATTTATGTTTTATTGATTTCTGTATCAGACAGAGAAACTTACCACAACTGCTTATTCACCAAAACAAGACATTACAGAAAGGAGATGCAGAAACAGAAACATCCAGCTGCATCTTGCAAAAGTCTTTTGTAAGAAATTTGCAAAGATGGGAAACAAAACCACTCTTCTAATTTATTTGTTTTTGTCTTTGTAAATATGGTTATATTTTGTAAAATAAGTTCTTTCCATATTTCATATTAAATTTTACTCTCATTGTTAATTAAGTTTCATAAATTTAACAATAGATCATTAATAAATTAGGGATTATTGTCATTTAAGTGGATAAATGAAAGTTAAATAAAAGTGGATAAATGAAAGTTAAATAAAAGTGGATAAATGAAAGTTAAATAAAAATTAATTCCTAATATGATAAATATTTGTACATATTATTCAGAAAACAAAATCTATTTTGGGGAATCAATCTTCAGAATTTTAGACGGTCAGATCAAAAATGGGCAAGAACTTCCTCAAATGAAGCAAATTTGATCAGGAGATAATAATGCCATGTATCTTGGTACAATTTTTTCAGTGGTTTTGCTAAAATAAAGTACAAAGACTAGGCCAGAGACATGCCTAAAGAACCTTTCTTTCTGGTTGGCATAATTTGAAGTAGAAAAGATCTGAGTATTGAGTAGCTCAAGCTTATTATCTTAACTGCCCAGGAATCTGAGGTACATAGGATCAGTCCAGCAAAAAGCTGGACTGGTGGAATGGTTCAGCTATGAGAGTGCCAGAAAATCAAACAAACTGGAGTGAGAATGCACTACCTGCAAATTAATAAAAAATGAAACAAGAAATTCTCATCTCAGAGTGAGTAGCATTGATTAAGTATGTTTAGCACTTAGTATGGAGCACATTCTATCATATACTGCAAATCACTTGTAGAACACAGAGTGAAGCAGAACTCTTCTGGTTATTATAATTGACATTTATACTAACAATATCTAGTAACTAAACAGGGACAGGAGCAAATTCCAAGCAGAAAATAGTGATCACCAAATAAAGTACAAATTCTTCTTCTATTTGGAATAAAGCATGATGCATCAACATGTAAACTATTTATTACTTTAATCAAAAATATGTATATATTTGTTACTGAGCTGTATTTTACTATATCTGCAAATATAAATTATTGGTTTTACTCCATAAAATTTTCCACGTCAAAGTCACACACATACATATGCACACACACACGTATGCATGCACACACATGGATGCATACACACAAATACTTTCCTACATTCTGTTGAATATTGATTCAAGAATCTCAATTGGGGGGTAGTGGGATGGGAAGAGCAAACAAAGGAGGAGGCAACAATGCTTGATAAGAAATGTACTCATTACCTTGCCCATGTAATTGTAACCCCTCTGTACGGTATTTTCACAATAAAAAAAAAGAATCTCAATTGTCACTCAGGCCATCTAGCATGTAAGGAAAAGCTAATAAAAACTTTCAATACACTAATGCTACTTAGATATATACCTATGATTTACTAAATGATATAGAAATAATGATATCATGACTTCGAATATATAAAAGCTATAATACCCATTCAGCCTATTATTATTTAAATGTCAAAGCTCTATTCTAGAGGTAAATTTGGTTTAAAGTAGAACGTTTCAAACAAAAGAGCAAGAAATATGAGGTTAAGCAGAGTGAGGAACCAAAGCTTCTGTCTGTGGCATGAAGCTTGATAGGTTATGAATTGATCTCTTGATATACTAAGAGAGGGAGGCCCTCTGACCTGGCCTACAGGGAGTAACTAGAGCAATCTGGAACAAGGATTGTGTGAAACAGCTGGTAAGTGACAGAAGAACTGTGCCTTGGACTACCAGACTGTCATAAATATTGCACTCTTAATCAGAAAGCATCTGTCTTTTTATTTCCTTCCCAGCCATCTCTGCCTCGCGTTTAATCGATGCAGAATGCTTCTCTTAACAGGTGCACTAGTGTTTACAAATTTAAACCCTTATTTAAATGAAGCTTACAACCAGAGATGTTTCAATTAACAGTACAATACCTTAGAAAAAGGAATCACATTAACATTTGTGCAAATCCAAACCTTGTTTTGCACTGGTGAAATTTTGTTAATAGAAAATTAAGAGTACAGATGCCACAAGGAGCTAAAGAAGACTGGAGTTTAAGTAATTTTAGAGAAACAATATATCTGAATGGGACACACATAAAATATTGGAAAAAGATGTTTAAAATGTCAAGGTCCATTAAAAATAGAACAAATAATGTCCTGCCAACCTGTAAAAAATTATTTTTATATCATTCACTTTTTCCCTACAGTATAGTTTTCCTCTTATCAAGATTTAATCATTAAAAAGAGGTTTATTTTGTTATCCATGGTTTTGCGGTTCAGCTTCAGTTACATATAATTGATCATAATCTGTAAATATTCAGTGAAAAATTCCAGAAATAAACAATTCATTAGTTTCAAGTTGCATCCTTTTATTACTGATAGCATAGTGAGATTGGGAGCCAGGTTTCCTCATCCTGACACACAGTGTAGCTCACTTCTCTGCAGTGTATCTGTACAGCCTACACTACTCTCCTATTGATTACCTAATTCTGTCAGTCATCAGGCTGACTGATGCTCTCACTGCAAAAGAGCTCAAGTAGCCTTTCTTTGATTTAACATTGTGTCCTAAATGTACAATAGTTTAATTGAAAGCTGTATTACAGTATATTATGAAAACAATTATCATTTGTCATCATTGTTATTCACTACCTGGCACCAGTTTGTATGGAGAAACCAGTCTTACAGAGCTCAGGGGTCTCTGCCATTTCAAGCATGCATTAGGGTTCTGGAAAGTGTCCCCAGTAGAAGGGTAATAGTCTCATATTTGTTCTTACATGGTAAAGAGCATATATTTTCAGAAATTCTAATATATACAACATAGCAACATGGGCTAAATTTTAGGTTATTCCTTCAAAATGTGGATGAAATTTGGTTAATTTAGAATACATATACTTTTGTGTGTGAAAGCAAGAGAATTGTTCATTGTAGATATTTGTTTAAAATGAGTACACATAACCTGAGTTTCAGTGGTTCATGTCTGTAATACTAGTTACTAGGTGGCTGACATGTAGAGGATCACAGTGCAAAACAAACTTGGTCTGCAGAATCTATGAGATCCCATTCTAAAATAAATAGCAAAAAGCCACACCAGAGGTGTGGCAGAACATCAGCAGGAATCATCCAGCAAATAGCATAAGAACCCTGAGTTCAAATCCTGGAACCGGCATCCCCCAAAAATGTCATAGATAATATAGAGAAGCCAAGTGAATATTGAATGTGATATAAATCTGTAAAACCATAGCCTCTCTGTACTCTATTCTCTCTTATTTATTTATTTATTTTACAGAAAGAGGAATTGAACAATTACTCTTATTAACTAAAGTTTAATTTTCTATTTTTGGGGGGAGGACTAACAGTATTGGGGATGGAATTGAGGGCCTTATAGTCTCCCTCACAGCTAGTGACTATCTGCTCACAGCTGGTGCCCTACCACCTGAGCCTCACCTCCAGTCTATTAACTGCACTCTTAGACAAATACCATGGCAGATTCTTTGGGAGAGATCATGGCAAACTTGAGAGAGCAATGTTCAGTCAGCTGATTATTTCCATGGAAAAGGAAAACCCCAATATTTCCAAAAAATTATTTTTAATAAGGAAATTAAATTGGTGGACTTAATCTTGCCGTTGGGCTTCTAATTTGGAACCTTTATGCAATAGTTTAAAATGTGGCCTGAATGCCAAACAGATCTGAAGGGAGCTTCTGTACTGACTGTTTAATGTCTTTGTGACTTTGATATTAAATTCCATTTCATTTTCAGTGAAAAAAGAGTTAATGGTAGTAGCTGGATTATAACTTATAAAAGATTAAATTATAAAAGTGGTATACCTTGTTATAATAGCAAGCTCTCAATAAATGGTAGACATTTCCTAGATGAACATAGAGAAACACTTGGGGGCTGGTAGCTCATGCCTGTAATCCTAGCTATGCAGGAGGCTGAGATATAATACTCAAAGTCAGATGGGGCAGGAAAAAAAGACACACCTCCAATCGATCAACAAAAAAGCCAGAATGGAGCTGTGGCTCAAGTGGAAGAGTGATAGCCTTGAACACAAAAAGCTCAGGGATAATCCCAGGCTCTCCGTTCAAGCACCAGTACCATCACTAAATACAT
>NW_027203751.1:40000-57583 GCF_024711535.1 Dipodomys merriami | reverse complement strand
AAATAGCTTTTCACCTGTGAGACTCTTATCTTCAATCACACACACACACACACACACACACACACACACACACACACACACACACACACAGCTGGAAGTGGAGCTGTTGTTCAAGTGGCTGGGCCCTAGGCTAGAACAAAAAAGCTCAAAAGCAATTCCCAGGCCATGGGGTCAAGCCCCAGAAATGAGGTAAGAGGAAGGTAGCAGCTATTAGATGAAACAGCAGGATAAGAGGCCAGAGCTAGAGTGGTCAAGCCTATGATCCTAACTACCTAAGGAAGTTGAGATCTGAGGATCCAGATTTGAAGCCAGCCCAGGCAGACAAATCAGAGATTTATCCCTAAATAACCAGCCTGGGTTCAATTTCCTCACCTGACAGAAACAAAAACATAAAAGTAAACAAAATTTCTGGGGAAGGTTTATTTCTTATGATGGCTCTTCTGAAAACACTGAAGCCGTAGAAAACATGGATTCTCTTTTTCTCCTCTCCTGTCTCCCTTTTTCTTTCTTTTTTCTTTTTTCTCTGTGCTCTCTTTCTGTCTAGCACATGCTAGGCAAGATATGTAACCACTGAGTTTCATACCTAACCACATGTTTGGATTCTTAGATAATCCAATTCTCACTGGGTGCCAGTGGCTCATGCCTATAAACCTAGCTACTCAGGAGGCTGAGATCTCAGGATCATGGTTCAAAGCCAGCCCGGGCAGGAAAGTCCATGAACTCTTATCTCCAGTAAACCACCAGAAAACTGGAACTGGCTATATCTCTCAAATGGTAGAGTGCTCGCCTTGAGCTGAATAGCTGAGGGACAGCACCCAGGCCCAGAGTTCAAGCCCCATGACTGACAAAAAAAATACAATTCTCTTTACCTCAGAAAAGTTCCATTTTCCTTATATTTATAACCTTATGCCTTTCTAGCTCCAAAAATCCAGACTTCACACATTTACACTGCTGAAGGATAAATAATGAGATGCATCTTTTGATGAGGGAAGGGTCCGGGGTCATCCTAAAAACCACAAATCAAAGCATCTTACACTTCTGCTTAGAAACCTACTGCCATTTCCCATTAAGTTCCATATTAAGAGTTAAATCTATCCTGAGCTGGGTGCAGGTTGCTAATGCCTACAATCCTAGCTACTCAGGAGCCTAAGGTTTAGGGATCATAGTTCGAGACAAGCTTGGGCAGGAAAATCTGAGATTCATCACCATTTAACCACACATACGCATACACACGCGCGCGTGCACACACACACACACACACACACACACACACACACACACACACACACACACAACACACACACACACAGAAAATAAAAAGAAAACTTCATCCCATCTCGTAAGCCTGACAAGACATGGTGTCCAAATCCCAGACCTCATCTTATCTTTGTGCAACCCCCACCCCCATTTTTTTGTGCCAGTCCTAGAGCTTAAACTCAGGGTCTGGGCACTGTCCCTGTGCTTCATTTACTCAAGGAACATACTCTACCACTTGAACCACAGCATCACTTCTGGCTTTTTCTGTGTATGTGGCACTGAACCCAGGGCTTCATGCATGCTAGACAAGCACTCTACCACTAAGCCACATTCCAATTTACTTGGCCTCCCTTTTTTTGCAGCTTTTTTCTTTTTCTTTTCTTGGATTGCTAAAATTTGTTAAGGCCTTTGCATTTGCTAGTTAGTCCTCCCTCACCTTTTCCTGCCCCATTCATATAACTAAGCGTCCTCTCAAACACTTTGCTACTGGCCTGGACAGCCCTGTTCTGCCCATTTGGGCCTTGCCAAGTCAGTGGCTTGGGTGACCCCTGACCTCGGGATAATGTGGGAGGGTACTTGGCACTCAGTACCTCTCGGATGGTCAGATCTTCAAAAACACAAAGGCAGTCTCCTTTTCCAAGCCAACATCACTCCAATGACTATGGTCAGCCAACCTTTAAACCACTGGTTGGTGCCCAAACTCAACAAACCAGACCCCAGCCGCATCAGATCGAAGAAGAAGCAGGACCAAGAAGTACAAGCGGCCAGACCCACCCAGCAGGGGGAAGTATTCCCCAGGCATTGGGAGCATGTTTTGGAGGTGTCAGCAGTGGCTGTGGTGCTGGCTGGGTGCATAGTACTCCCCAAGTTGTGGTCGGCAGGAGCAAGGTAAGTCCCAGAGTAGGTGCTGGTAGCCTTGATTGCTGAGAAGAGAAAATGAAAGAAAAGGTGGCCTGAGGGTGTGTGGTAGGTGTGAGAGACACAAGCATATGCATTTTGGTTCCTTAAAAATATGAATCCCTTCAGCTTATTTTTTTCTTAGTTCACTGGTGTATTCTCTTCCAATTCATCATAAAATACCCAGAAAACTTAGGAAACCATTAAATAATGCAATTTCACTTTCACCTACCTGTTATTCATTTATGTTTGCTGTGAGATGATGAATTCATTGAGAGTAGAGTATCTACATTCCTTCTACTAATAATATTAACAGCATAAACAATATAAACTCATAGTCTTCCAGTCTAGAACATTCTAGATGATTTTTTTGGTCGGTCCTGGGGCCTGAACTCTGGGCCTGGGCACTGTCCCTCAGCTCTTCAGCGTAGGGCTAGCACTCTACCACTTGAGCCACAGTGCCACTTCCGGATTTTTCTGCATATGTGGTGCTGAGGAATCAAACCCAGGGCATCATGCATGCAAGGCAAGCACTCTACTACTGATCCACCTTCCCAGCGCCTCTAGATGATCTTTAAATCATGTAGATTCAAATTTAGATGGTGATGACCAAAAAATAGAGATTACCATTGTTTCCTATTTCAGAGTATGTCCTAATCTTATATGAAGTTACATGAATTACATTTCTACAATGATATATTTTGTATGTATTACATATCGTGCATGAATTACACATATTATACAACACACACACACACACACACACACACACACACACACACACACACACACACACACACACACACACACACACGTATACATACAGCTTAGCTCCAAGGTGTCTTAAAGTTGCTTTCTGGTTTCATGCCTTGTGATTGTTTTTCTCCCTGGTATTTTAATGGCTCTAGGCAACTGGTACCATATATAACTTTGAGCTTTCTCATGGATTGTTTTTATACCTTTGAACTCTTTCTCTGGCATTTTCACCTATCATAATCCTATGTACCTCTCATGGCAGACATTTGCAGATGCCTATGGGCCTAATAAAGTTAACATAAATGAGTGAATTGAATTCAAGTGCCAGTTTTGAGGTGCAGGAGCATTGCCTGAAAGGACCAGTTGCCTGAAAGGACCATTTGGCATGAGGTAGTTATTAACCAGTCAGTATAGAGCCTTTGTTTCAAGTTTTCAAGGGAAATTGGACACTTGCACATTTGTATGAAGACTGGTTTTTTGTATATATTTTTTACTGTAAAGATACTGTACAGAGGGGTTACAGTTACATGAACAAGGTAATGAGTCCATTTCCTATCGAGCAATGTTACCTCCTCCTTTGTTTTTCTTCTTCTTTTTTTTATTGTGAAAGTACTGTACAGAGGGGTTACAATTACATGGGCACGATAATGAGTACATTTCTTATCAAGCATTGTAGCCTCCTCCTTTTTTTCCCCTTCCCATCCATTCCCATCCTCCCCTCTGTCCCCCCATCCTCCCTGCCCCCCACAAAAGTTCATTTTCGACATGATGACTTGTACATCTCATTGTTGCAATGGGTCCACCTGTATCCTTATTTAAATGATTTTTTTCCCTTTTCCCTCCACAAATTATACCGACACTAAATACAGTGAAAGCAGGGGTTATACTGTGGGGGAGGGACATACAAAGCAACAATGAAATAATCTTATAAATGTGTTAGAAACAATCACATGAAAGAAAAAAAGCATTTGAATACATATCTTAGGGTTCATTTCCCTAACATCACCTTATCTGACCTTTTCTGCTTGACTCAGACATATACTAGATATTGCAAATAAGGAAATCTATGGGACCTATGTTTCTTTGGGCCTGGCTTATGAAGACTAGTTTTTAAACATGGAACTCATTTAAAAGTTTAGACACTATATAGATAAATTAAAAACATCTCTAGGCTAGGTTTGACACTCCAAGCTCTAGACTTTTGTTTGGTACTTTGTGATTGAATAATGTCTTCTGATTCAAAATGGCTGTTTTCCTTTCTGCTAGCATTTTTGGTGTATATCTTAATTATAGTAGTGTGCTGGTCTTTCTGCCTTATTAGTTGCTAGTATGTTTTTAAAATCTATTTGAGGGTTGGGAAGGTTGCTCAGTGGTACAGCGCTTGCCTTGCATGCCTGAGGCCCTGAGTTCAATCCTCAGCACCACATAAGGAAAAAGTAAAAAGCCGGAAGTGGTGCTGTGGCTCAAGTGGTAGAGTGCTAGCCTTGAGCTGAAGAGCTGAGGGACAACGCCCAGGCCCAGAGTTAAGGCCCCATGACTGGACCAAAAAACAAAAAACAAAAACATAAAAAAAAACAAATAAAATCTATTTGAAACATTTGATATCATATATTGGCTCTTTCCTGCATGTAGTCCATGTCTCTATAGAAAAGGTTTATACATACCTATGTGTATGGGTGAAGGAGGGTGAAATAAAATGAGAGAGAGCAAAAAAGAAGAGGGTGAAGGAAAGGGCAGGAAATATATTAATTCTCTCAAGCTATTTGGTTCTCCTTCTCTTTGTTGAAGGGCCAATATGATATTGATTTAATTCCCAAAGAGCTCTTCTGGAAGGAATTAGATTGGGTATTTGAATTGCTGCTCAAAAGTTGATTTGAGGTGCTGGGAATGTGGCTTAGTAATAGAGTGCTTGCCTACCATGCATGAAGCCCATTGCTCAATTCCTCAGTACCACATACACAGAAAAAGCCAGAAGTGGGCTGTGCCTCTCAAGTGTTAGAGTGCTAGTTTTGAGCAAAAAAAGCTCCAGGACAGTGGCCAGGCCTTGAGTTCTAGTCCCAGAACTGGCAAAAATAATGTTGAAGTAGGAGGTCAATGGATATAGCCAAATGGTGGAGCTCTTCCCTGGTATGTGTGGGGTCCTGAATTCTATTGCTCACACTGTAAAAAAAAAAAAAAAAAAACATAAGTAAGTATGAAATATAAGTCAATCGTCATCTCTTTTTTAAAATTTTTTTATTGTAAAGATACTATACAGAGGGTTACAGTTACATGAGCAAGGTAATGAGTACACTTTCTATTGAGCATTGTTAACCCCTCCATTGTTTTCCCCCTAATATTCCTTCCCTCCCTACCTCCCCCGAGGTTCTTTTTTTTTTTAATTGTGATTAAGTGATTACATAATTTCCAAAATTTCACAGTATTGTGGAATAATGATGCTCATTTAAAGTCACAAGTTCATTCTAACTTTCCTGGAGCAAATTGTCTATCACAGTCTATAACATATAACAGTGTACACATATACACCATACATGTGATCAGCAGCATGGGGATATTTAGTAGTGGTTCGACCAGATGAGTGAGAGTTCTTTGTTTCTTAAGTCCTGTTAATTTTGTCATATCACCTAACATTTTGGATTTAGCATCCACTTATCAGGGAGACCATGTATTGTTTGTCTCTTTGCTCTTGGCTTACCTCGCTCAACATGATTCCTTCTAGCTCCATCCATTTCCCTGCAAATGCCATTATTTTGTCATTTCTAATGGCTGCATAATATTCCATTGTGTATAGATACCACAATTTTTGGATCCATTCCTCTGTGGTGGGGCATCTGGGTTGTTTCCATATCCTAGCTATTGTGAACAGTGCTGCAATAAGCATGGAGGTTCACATGTCCTTATATATTGGTTCCTGTTGTTCAGGGTAGATGCCTAAAGTGGTATGACTGGGCCGTAAGGGAGGTCAATCTTTAGCTTTATAAGGACCCTCCAGACTGCTTTCTAAAGTGGTTGTATAAGTGTACATTCCCACCAGCAGTGTAGTAGGGTTCCTCTTTCTCCACATCCCCTCCAGCATTTGTCTTTGGCTGATTTGTGGATGTGGGATATTCTGACGTCATCTCTTTCGTAACATCAAATGTTCCAATACTAACAGAATTTTGGTATATTTATGATGAATATTTTTAATAATAACAAAATGCCCAGAAAGTGTTTCATACTTATAATCCTAGATATTCCAGAGAAAGAGATAGGAGGATTATGGTTTAAGAGCATACCAAACAAAAAGTTAGTGTTTCAGAGATAGCAAGCATGGTAGTTTATGTCTGTAATCTTAGGTACTTGAGAGGCAGTGTAAGAAATTCGTGGTCTGAGGCTCACCTGTGCAAATTAGGAAACCCTATCCAAAAAACAAAAGCAAAAGGATTAGAGACATCTTTTAATCACTAGGGCCACCACTACAAATAGGAAACAAAACCCTAAAAAACTGTTCTGACAGAAATGTTTTTGGATAGATTAAATCTCTGGAAGAGTTTTAGTAGTAAGTGATTACTAAAGATTTTAAAGGATAGTCAGTAAAAGGGGAAATAGATAATGAACCTCCTCACAATGAAAAACTTGCTCAGGGAAAGACCCTAGGAAGACAGGAAAAAGATAAACTATAAACTAGCATGAAATATTTGCAAACCATATAGTAGAGGAGTTAAATCTCCAAAATACAGTGTTCTCAAATCTCTGTAGTACATAATGATAAAAACCAAACCAGAATGATTCGATAATGACCAAAAGATACAAATAAATGTTTCCCTGAAGAGTATATATTCAGCAAATAAGCACATAAAAGGATGCCTTGGTCCCAGCCCTTAGAGAAATGCAACTTAAAAGGCACAGTGAGGTACCACTACATACCTGTCTGAATGGCTCAATCAAAATAGTGACAACACAAGATTGATCAGAATTCAAGTGAACTTGATTATTCATACATTGCCACTAGGAAAGTAAAATGATATTTTCCTTGGGAAAAAATAGAACAATACCTGGTTTTTGGACAGTCCTGTGACTTGAACTCAGTCCCATGGCACTATCCGTGAGCTTCTTTTTAGCTCAAGGCTAGCGCTCTACCACTTGACCCACAGTGCCAGTTTCTGTGCATGTGGTACTGAGTAATCAAACAAAGGGCTTCATGCATGCTAGGCTACTACTCAGGTACATGCCCAGCCTAACAGTAACATTTAAAATTTAACTGAGCAGGCATTTTTCCCAGAGAAAGCTTTCATTCCCATAAACACCTGTACATAAGCTTTCTGAATCATTTTATTTCTGTGATAGTCCCAAAGTACATTTATACCATGGACTATTCAGAAACAGTAAAAAAAAATCTTAATACAAGTGGGTCTGGAGGGACTTAAATGCTGTGTAAAAATTCTTAACAAGTGACATGCTATGTAATTCCATCTATACTTCTTTAAGTGACAGAATTTCAGTTGAAATATGTTGAAAGCTGAAGATTGGTGGATTCTGCCACAATGAATTATGCTTCAGTTATGAAAGCTGTTACTAGGAGAACCTGGGGGAAGATCTGTGGGATCTTGTCTGTATTAATTTACTAATGTTCCTGCCTGTGACTCTGTGAAAGTGTCAAAAGATTTAGACAAATAATTTATACTAAAAAAAAGCTGACCTCAATCACTTTTTCCCTTGGACTTTCTGATAAAGATGATCCTGAGACTCCACTGATAACTGAAGCAAGTCCTATCATTGAAGAAAGAAACTGTAAGTCAGTGGAGAATTCTGAGTCTGTGAAGAATACTGAATCTGTTGACCAACATACCAATCAAGAGACTTAATGGAAGCTGTAGTGTCCAGTTGAAAAAACCAGAAGTTGGGTCTTCCAGGGACCCTGAGACTTCAGAAGTTCTCCCTTTTCAGGTATCACAGAATCTCTATTTTTTTTTGTGGGTTGTGGGGCTTGAGTTCTGGGCTTGGGCACTATCTCTGTGTTCTTCAGCTCAAGGTGAGCACTCTACCACTTGAGCCACAGTACCACTAATGGTTTAGTGGAGGTAAGAGTCTCATGGACTTTCCTGCCCTGGCTGGCATTAAACCGTGATCCTCAGATCTCAGCCTCCTGAGTAGCTAGGATTACAGGCGTGAGCCACTGGTGCCCAGCTAGAATCTCTATTAAAATATTGGGATTTAAAAATATTAGAGTTTACCAGGTACCCCTGGCTCACACCTGTAATCTTAGCTACTGAGGATGCTTAGGTCCAGATGAATGCAGATTCCATCTCCAACTAAATGCCAGCAAAGTGCTACACTAGAGGTATGGCTCAAGTGGTAGAGTGCCAGCCATGAGCAAGCAAGCCAAATGTGTGAAGCCCTGGTACAATGAGAAAAACAAATCATTTAAATAGGGATACAGGTGGACCCATTGCAACAATGAGATGTACAAGTCATTATGTCGAAAACGAACTTTACAACTTTGGTGGGGGGTCAGGGAAAACTGGGTGGGGGGGCGGGGGGAAGGATGGGAAGGGATGGGAAGGGGAAACAAAGGAGGCGGCTAAATGCTTGATAAGAAATGTACTCATTATCTTGCCCATATAATTGTAAACCCTCTGTACAGTATTTTCACAATAAAAAAGACAGATTCAAGCTCAATGCTAATTTAGGTTTACATTTCTTTTCTTATTTTTACAACCATAAATAATAGTTTTTCAGTTCTATAAATGCCATCAGCAGTAATTTCCTTTGCTGCATGGTGCCTACATAATAAACACAGACAACTGTCTATCAGTCAAGCAATGCATTAAGCAAATATTATTAGGTTCCCATACTTTAGCTAATACTTAGATAACTTATGTATATTGTACTCTGGCTCAATAATTTTTCACACTTTCTTGTGTCTTCCCCCCCCCCATTTACTGGGACAATAGGAAACTTTCCAAAGATATACCCCAGGCCAGATGGAAATATTGGGGCCCCGGGGGCAAGTCCTTGCTCTCCTCAGCCTCAGCTACAGTGGCCACAGTGGGTAAAATCATCAGTCATTTCATTACTGTCTGTGTGCGTTTTACAGATTTGTGTTACAAAGGACTTAGTTAATAATTCTCCTTCCACATTTGTTCAAGGGTTTATTGTTTGAAGAAAAATAATCATGAGATGATAGACACTGCTAGTAGAATTGGTAGCATTTTCTTATTAGAATGAAGTCTAGGAATTGCTATAAATGTCTGTTCTTTAATGATGATATATCAGGGTTTTGTTTAAAAAATGTTATACTAAGGAGATATTTTCAAGGAATAATTACCCCAATTGTTAAAAATAACCTGTCTTATAGCATTCATGATTTTAGATATACACACTTTGATATTTCGTTTTTAGAATTTAGCTTGGTAAGTTTGGGTAATAAAGAGCAACAAATTTAATTTTTCTCTAGGACAAGATACTTCAAACATCATTGAAACAACAGAGTCTTCCCTTGGGATCCCTAGTCCCAGTGAGATTTCAGCTGAAGTCAAGCTGCTGAAGGTCAGTATAGAGAAAATTTAAGTCCTAGGATACTTTGGATTCAGTAGCTAGCTTGTGCATTTTTGATATTAAGGACATGGGGACATCCTACAGCTGTGGTGGGTTGCCTTGTGAATCCAGCTGCCAGTTAGAGATCTGTGTCTTGTAACTGTTCATATCTCTCTACTCTGCATCTGAAGTAATTTCAAGGACTGCTGTATAATAAAATTATATTGCCATATATGCTGAATATAAGAATTACTTAGCACTTTATATGGCAACCACGGTTGGCTGAATTTAAAACTGACAGGACCAAAAAAGATTTTTGTTTATTTAGGGCTATTTTTTTTGCCTTTTGTTTTTTGTTTGTTTGATTTTCTACCTTTTGTTTTTTGATACTAGGCATTGAACCCAGGATGTTGCAATTGCTAGGCAAGTGTTTTGCCATTGAGCTGAGGTACATTCTAGCCTTTTCTCTCTCTTTTTTTTTGCATTTGGGTTTTTATGAAGGTGAGGGTTTATATATATATATAGTGAAAATACCATACAGAGGTGTTACAATTACATGGACAAGGTAATGAGTACATTTCTTATCAAGCATTATTGCCTCCTCCTTTGTTACCCCTTCCCATCCCTTCCCATTTCCCGTTCCCCCCACTTCCATCACCACCCCACACACACCGTGCCAAAGTTGTAAAGTTCGTTTTTTGACATTGTTGCAATAGGTCCAACTGTATCCCTATTTAAAATATTTGTTTTTTTTCCTTCCCCTCCACAAATTATACCAACATCAAATACAGTGAAAACAGGGGTTATACCGTGGGGGAGGGACATACAAAGCAACAAAGAAATCATCTTATAAATATGTTAGAAACAATTGTATGAAAGAAAAAAGAAACATTTGTGTCCTTATCTTGGGGATCATTTCACCTACCATCAACTTTTCTTACCGTTTCTGCTTGTCTTAGACATATACTAGTTATTGCAAATAAGGGAAATCATGGGACCTATGTTTATTTGGGCCTGGCTTACTTCACTTCATATAATTTTGTCCAACTCTCCATTTCATAACAAATGGGGCAATGTCATTCTTTCTGATGGAGGCATCGAATTCCATTGTGTATATATGCCACATTTTCTTGATCCATTCATCTACTGAGGGGCATCTGGGTTGGTTCCATATCTTAGCTATGGTAAATTATGCTGCAGTATACATAGTCGTGCTTGTAGCTTTAGCATGGTCTTCTTTGTGATCGCTTGGGTAAATGCCCAAAAGAGGGATTGCTGGGTCATAGGGAAACTCTATGTAGACTCTTTTGAGGAACCTCCATACTACATTCCAAAGTGGTTGAACAAGTTTATACTCCCACCAACAATTCAGAAGAGCTCCCTTCTGTCCACATCCCCTCCAACATCTGTTGTTATAAGAGTTCTTGATTCTAGCCATTCTAACAAGGGTTAGGTGGTATCACAATGTTGTTTTGATTTGCATTTCTTTTATGGCTGGGGAGGTTGAGCATTTCTTCATGTGTCCATTGGCCATCCTTCTTTCCTCTTCAGAGAAGTTTCTCTTTAAGTCTTTAGCCACTTATTTATTGGGCAGTTGTTTCTTTGAGGATTTGTTGTTGGGAAATTAAATTTTTTTGAGTTCAAGTTGTATTTTAGATATGTGACCCTTGTCCGTTGTATGGCTAGTGAAAATCTTTTCCCAATCGGTGGGCTTTCTATTGCTCTTGCTATGTCCTTTGCCATGCAGAAGTTCTGCAATTTCATGTAATCCCATGTGCCCAACCTTTCTTTGATTTGTTGTGTTTCTGGGTCTCTTTTAAAAACATTTTGGTCTGTGCCAAGATTTATTCTTCGAAGTTTGTCTTGATCAAAAGGAAACCTGCACTTCTAAGCCGTATGGAAAAGTTTTGAAGACCAGTTTGTTTTCTTCATCTCTCACAGCCCATATTGTTTCTCATTTAATACTCTTTGCTCATCTCTATCTTTTTTTCTCTGGAAGCAGATTTATTCTATCTGTTTTTCTCCATCTTCAGAGTTATATCATGTTTTGGCGTATATACCCATCAGAGACTAACAGGTTCCACTATCACTACTTGTGTATACCTAAGAGAGAACTGGATTGACATACCTTTGGGTCCATAGTGCATGGGTCAGTAGCCATGTCAGTAGACATGGCTGCAAAATACTCCATATATGAGGCACTGTTCTTACTGATGAGGCTATTTACTGTGAGGCTATTTTGGCTTTGACTAACACACTATGTGTTTAAAAAATGAGTTTATTTTTCTCCCTAAAGGACTCTAGAAATAGACTATTGCATGTTGTTTTGGTGAACGTAGGGTCCTGGTACCTTCAGTTTTCTTTGTTGTTTACTTTATGATTTTGTAATTGTTGTCAGATCATGCTGTGAGTGCAAGTATGGTATTCTCAAACAGATAAGCTCAAATTCAGGAGTTACAGAGACAGGAAGTTTCATTTCTCCTCATGCCCCCAGCAACTAGAATGGTTTAATGTCTAACTCTGATGCTTTGAGATATTGGGAGATTAAATTGTTAGCATTATCAGAAATTTTTATCAGGAGTTGCTTTTAGTGGGCAAAGAAAACAGGAGTTAGAAGTATGTTTGGATAGTAAACAGCAGTGACTTCATAAACACTTGAAGGACATCTGTCATTCAGAGCCATGTTTTAAGAGGGGAATGAAAATCATGGAAAACCCTGGGAAGAGTGGCTAGTATTAATGTCTTAAAAACTTGGAGAGTTAATGGATCATGCATATGAAAATCTAAGGAAAAGAGATAGGGAGAATATACCCTTTTTATACCTTTGAAGGCTAGCATGGAGGGCAGAGTTTAGGTTGTGTTTACTTATGTCTCATGAGTAGAGAACTCCCACTACTCAGTGGAAGTTTTATGGACTTAGATTTTAGTTGAATATTAAGTGTACCAGAATAGAATTGGTGGCATTTTCATCCTAAAGCCTTTCCCATCTTCTAAAGTTCCTAAGGAGAGAAATTAATTTCACTGTGAAGGAAATTATACTAGAGATGGTTCTTTTTAGAAGTTTGAGGTAAAAGATACCAATGAAATCACTCGGTCATCTTTTTTGCAATTTTGTCATGTTCCTTTAAGGATGTTGTCTTCTGCTTCGTGTGTGTGTGTGTGTGTGTGTGTGTGTGTGTGTGTGTGTGTGTGTGTTATTCCTGGGGGTTAAAAGCAGGACCTGGGTGCTGTCCCTGAACCTTTTTGCTCAAGGCTAGCACCCTACTACTTGAGCAACAGCTATACTTCTGTGATAATTACTTTTTTTTTTTTGGTGATTAATTGGAGAGATAAATCTGCCTGGACTAGACTACCTTGCCTGGTCTGGCCTCAAACTGTGATGCTCAGATCTCAGCCTCCTGGATAACTAGAGTTCCAAGTGTGAACCACTGGCATCCAGCTAGTTAGCTAGCTAGCTTGCTTGCTTCCTTGCTTCCTTTCTTCCTCCACCCCACTTTTTTTTGTCTGTCATGGGGCTTGATCTCTGGGTGTGGGCCCTGTCCCTGTACCCTTCTGCTCAAGCTAGCACTCTAGCTCTTGAGCCACAGCGCCACTTCCGGTTTTCTGAGTGGTTTATTGGAGATAAGTGTCTCACAGACTTTCTTTCCCAGGCTAGCTTTGAACGGTGATCCTCAGATCTCAGTCTCCTGAGTAGCTAGGATTATAGGTGTGAGTTACCGGTTTCAGGCCTCTTTCTTTTTTAATGTTTATGTTCTGGCACTGGGGTTTGAACTCCCATCTTCACAGTCTACCTTGTCCTCCTCCCCCACAGCTGGCACATGAACCCTGCCTCTGATTTTTGCTGGATAAATAAATGGAGATGAAAGTCTCACAGGTTCTTCTGCCCTTGTGGCTTTCCATTGTGATCTTTAGATCTCAGCCCAGAGATCCTAGGACCATAGGCGTGAGTCATCAGTGGCCCAGTCCTGCTTTCTGGATTCAGATTCATATTTCAAAACTTTTTAACTGTTACTAAAAGATACGGGTTACAGTTATATAAGTTGGGTAAAGAGTACATTTCTTTTTTATCAATCGTGGACATGAACTCTGGGCCTGGGCACTGCCTCTCAGCTCTAGAGCTCAAGGCTAGTTAGTGCTCTACTACTTGAGCCACAATGCCACTTCTAGTTTTCTGATGGTTTATTGGAGATAAGAGTCTCACAGACTTTGCTACCAGGGCTTGCTTTGAACCACAATCCTCAGATCTCAGCTTCCTGAGTAGCTAGGATTACAGGTGTGAGCCACTGGTACCCAACTAAGAGTACATTTCTTTATTTTTTCTTCACCCTTTTTTTATTTTTAATTTTTATTGTGAAAATGCTGTACAGAAGTGTTCCAATTACGTGGGCAAGATAATGAGTACATTTCTTATCAAGCATTGTAGCCTCCTCCTTTGTTTCCCCTTCCCTCCCCCACCCTCCCCCACCCAATTCTCCTCCTCCCCCCAAAGTTTCAAAGTTTGTTTTTCCACATAACGACTTGTACATCTCATTCTTGCTATGGATCCACCTGTATCCCTATTTAAAGGATTTGTTTTTTGGACAATGTCACCACTTTCTTCTCTCTGTTAGGCTTGATTATAGGGAGTCTAGTGTAGCCTTCAATCTTAAGGACTAGTTAATCTTTACTGCTGAGCCCTGATTCCTCTGAATTCACTCTTATTCCTCAGGTGTTCAGTGAAGTCTGTTCACTTGATTGTTTAAAAACCAGATGTTTCCGCATAGCTTGAGCTATGGGGATTGTGTTGCTTACTACTTACACTAGTTCTTCTCCAACTGTGTGGCGTTACCTAATGTTTTTTAACAGTGTATTATTCAGATAAAGACACATGGGCACATCTGTAGCTTCTTGAAACATTTTACTTATATAGCTGCATCCTCTGAAGTTTTCTGACTTTCAAATGATAGCTGCTTCAGCCTTCCCTGATGCCAGCCTTTTCCCTGACTTACATTGTGTGTGAGTGTTCTGTTGTCTTTAGGATCTCCTCTGTGTGTTGGGGTTTGGAACTTTTCTCTAGGCAGAAAGCCCAGCTGTAGGGTTGACTTTGTTTCTCTTTTCTCCTGGACCAAAGTCTTTTATTTTGTCTTTTTTTCCATTGTCTAAAAATAGTTCTTTCTTATATTTTGTCTGGTTTTCTAGTTGCTGTATAGGAAGGCAAGTGTAATATCAGCTTATTTATAGTACTTGAAAGCAAAAGTTCTCTCCATAATAGAGTGTTTGATATAATATAGTTTAATTACTTGGTGTACTTGTTGATCTCTTATATGATTTTTAAAGATAAAAGAGAACTGATTATTTTTGAAACATACTCATCTTTGTAATATATATTGATTCCCTTACTAAGAATCAGCATAGTCTTCTAGGACAAAGTTGAGCTATAATTTGCATACAGTAAAACTGTTTTTTTTGCAATATGACTTTGTGTTGAGAAATAATAATTATGTTTATACTGTATAGTCACAGTATATTGTGATACACAGACACAGAATATTTTCTGTATTTGTATGGCTCACTGAGATATAAGAATATTTTCATTACTAAGGGAGTTCCTTCATGCCAGTCTGTAGCCACACCGTTCTGTCTGTTCACAGCATTTTCCAACCATTGATCTCTTTCTGACTATAGTTTCCTCTTGTTTAGAAAAATGTTTACTATGTGTAGATAAATACTTTTTTCTTTTGCCAATTGTGGGGCTTGAACTCAGGACTTGGGTGTTGTCCCTGACCCTTTCTGTACTTAAGGCAGCTATCACTCTACCACTTAAGCCACAGCGCTATTCCCTAAATTTTTTGAGAAGTTATTTGGAAATAAGTATCTCATGGACTTTCCTGCCTGGAAGGCTTTGAACTGTGATCTTCAGATCTCAGTCTTCAGAGTAGCTGAGAAGGATTACAGGCATGAGTCACCAGACACCACTGCCTGGCTATTGTAACCTTTGTTTATTTATTTTGGCAATATGAAGTACCACTTGAGCCACATCCTTATTCCTTTCTTCTGCCTGTCTATCTATCTATCTATCTATCTATCTATCTATCTATCTATCTATCTATCTATCTATCTATCTATCTATCTATCTATCTATCTATCTATCTATCTATCTATCTATCTATCTATCTATCTATCTATCTATCTATCTATCTATCTATCTATCTATCTTTCTATCTCTATCTATCTATCTATCTATCTATCTATCTATCTATCTATCTATCTATCTATCTATCTATCTATCTATCTATCTATCTATCTATCTATCTATCTATCTATCTATCTATCTATCTACAGGGAGCAGTTTTGTTCTCAGAGATGTCAGTTCATAATGGCAGGAAGGTCATGGCAAAGCAGAATCAATCATACCATGGCAACTAGAAAGCAGAAATAGCTAGTTTGTTTTTGGATCCAATCACTGGCTTTTACTTGTGCTGGCTTTGGGCTACAATTCTGCCTCTACTTTGTAAGCAGCTGTGATTACAGGCGTAAACTGTGTCTTTGGATTCTCTTTTCATTCTTTTCACTGTGTAGCCTGGCATCCTTGAACTGGATATGAATGTAGCTTAGGCTGGCCTCAGACTCACAATACTTATGCCTTAGTCTCTGGAGTAATGGCATTATAGGCATATATTAAATACTTAGTTATACTTTAAATTTATGCTTTATATTTTTTTTCTTAATTTTAATACTGAAATTTAAAACAGTTCATTTTCATAATGTGAACTTGTTCAGATTCTTTAAGAGATAGTATGCCCCTTCTAGGAAGATAACTATAGTCCTCACTTTTATCTTAGATTACCTTTGTTTGCTTTTATACTTTACATACTTATAGTACATTTTGTATCTATCTTCTTTCACAACATTTTTGTATCGTTGCATTTTGGATGTGGTATTCCATTTTGTCACTATGTTATATTTTATTTATTCCACAGTTTTTAAGGATTGAAATAGTTTCCATGTTATAGCTATTACAAATACTGCTGCTCTGAATATTTTTGGTTATTTATTTATTTATTTTTGGCTAGTACTGAGGCTTGAACTCAGGGCCCAGGAACTGTCCCTGAGCTTCTTTTGCACAAGGTTATCACTCTACCACCTGAGCCACAGTGCAATTTCCTGCCTTTTCTATGTATGTTGTACTGAGAAATTGTTCCTAGGGCTTCATGCATGCTAGGCAAGCATTGTACCACTAGGCTACATTCCCAGCCCTGAAATGTCTTCTGATGAACCACTGTACATATGTAGCTATAGTAGATTCTGGCCAGCAGTTTTCCAAAGAGGAGAACCTACTATGTGTCTACATGCAGTGTGTATTATCCTTACTGTTCCACATTCTTCCCAGTGCTTAGTATTGTAGGTCACTCTTAAAGAATTGAAACATATAAATGGCTGGACACTGGTGGCTCATGCTTGTAAACCTAGCCCCTGAGGAAGTTGAGATCTGGGGATTGTGGTTCAAAGCCAGCCCAGGCAGGAATGTCTGTAAGACTCTTCTCTCTAATTAACCAGCAAACAAAGCAGGAAGTGGAGCTGTTGTGCAAGCGGTAGAGTACTATCCTTGAAGAAAAAAAGCTCATAGACATCACCTAGGCCCTGAGTTTTAAGCCCCTGGACTGACACAAAACCCCCACAAAACATGCAAATGTGTTTTCCCAGTATTGTAGTAATGACATTTATGTTGCTTTCTAGGGAAAGGACATTATTAGTGGGGGTTTAGATGCCTTCAAATTCATTGTGAAGAAGACAATAGATGTAATAGCAGAAGGGGATCCTGTATTTAAAATGACCAAGGATCTGATGAACTGGAATTCTACACTGTCTCAGGTACTGTTACCTTTACTGGTTTGATTGCTGTTTTCTGTTGTTCATGTGTTTTGTTTTGTTTTTTAATTTGAATTTTTCCCTTTGTTACCTTGAGATTTTGTTAGTGTATTTCCTTGCAAAGAATTTTCAATGCATTATAAAATGAAGGCATTTTTATGGGCTGGATGTGCAGTTAGAGCTCTAATGCTTATACAAATGGCCAGCTCTTTTCTTTCTGCAGTAGCCTCTGTCAGCGCATTGCAAAATCCTGAGCGCTATCAAGATTGCTTATTAGGTTAATGTTGAAACCACTTTTAGAAATGCATG
>NW_027203751.1:0-37500 GCF_024711535.1 Dipodomys merriami | reverse complement strand
TTAAGCACTGATAATTTTCAGTTCTCTTCTAGCCTGTATTAATTTTGGAAATACAAATTCTATCTACCTTCTTATAATATCTAACCTTTTGTGTTACAATTATTAAAAAAAAGAGTTCTGGGGGCTGTAAAGGTGGCTCAGTGGTGGGGTGTTTGCCTTGCATGCATGAGGCCCTCGGTTCGATTCCTCAGCACCACATAAGCAGAAACCCAGAAGTGGGGCTAAGGCTCCAGTGGTAGAGCACTAGTCTACAGCTGAAGACTGAGGGATAGGGCCAGGCCCAGAGTTCAGGCCCCACGACCAAAAAAAAAATTATGGCTCTAATCCTAGCTCAGGAGGCTAGATATGAGGTTAGTTGAAAGCCAGGCCAGATAAGTTATCTCTGATAAATCACATAGAAAGCTGGAAGTGGTGCTGTAGCTCCAAGTGGTACAGCACTAACCTTGAGCACAAAGAGCCTCAGGGATAGCTCCTAGGTCCTGAGTTCAAGCTCCAGGACCAGCAAAAAAAAAAATAGAACTGGGTACTGCAACCCTAGATACTTAGGAGACTGAAATCTGATGATTATGGTGTGAAGCCAGCTCAGGTAAAAGTGTCTGTGAGACTTTTATATCCAATTAACCACCAAAAAGCTGGAAGTGGTGCTGTGGTTCAGATAATGGAGTACTAGACTTGAGCACAAAATCTAAGTGCCCAGGCCCTGAGTTCGAGCCCTAGGACTAGCACACACACACACACACACACACACACACACACACACACACACACACACACACACACACACACACACACACACACACACACACACTGATGTGTTGGCATGCGCTCTTCAGTCTTTTCTCCTTGTGAGATTTTTTTTCATTCATATTTCCACAATATTTTATTATCTTCATTCAGGTGAAATCTGTCCTTAATTCTCTGAGTGGAGAAAAATTAGAGGCTATAATACTTGAATTAGAACAACTCAAAGACGTATTTTCCCTAGCAGACTTTTGTGAGGAAGAGGAAGAAGAGAAGAAAGGTAATAATGAAAACTCAGAATCTGAGTTGGAAGATGCAGTGTATTTATATTTTGCCTTGAGTAAACTACAGTAAATTGTGTGTATGTGTGCACGCGCTCACAACACCTATGCTGGTCCTGGGGCTTGAACTCAAGGTCTGCTTGCTGTCCCTGAGCTTTTTGCTTAAAGTTAGGCCCTCAAGGACTTGAACCACACCTCTACTTCCAGCTTTTTTTGTGATTAGAGATAGGAATCTCTTGGAGTTATCTTCCTAGGCTGGCTTCCAACTATGATCCCCAGATCTCAGCCAGCTAAGTAGCAGTGTGAAAAGGATAGCCACTGGTACCCTGCATCTCTCTCATTTTTGCAGTGAGAATTTTCATGTAGAATCCTTTTTGCAACTTTCCCCCTGTCTAGGTGTTCAGACATGTCAGCCTCTTGCTTATGTCTTCTTTTTTTTTCCTGTCAGACTCCTTTTAGCATCCCTCATACTGATATTGTTCATATACCCCTGCCAGTGTTTACAGTTAAAGACTGCTCTTTTCAGAGTTTGTCTTCAGTTTGACTGACATTTCTTTATATCTCTGGATACTTCAGCTGTACCTTGTGACTTATGGGACCCTTAATCCCATCTTGAATTGAGGCAGAAAACGTGGTAGTACCTAAAATGTGAGTGACACTCTTCCCCCCTCCCCGCCTCCACAATTTAAAGCCTGCTGTATCTCTTACGAAATATGAATGTTGAAGCTGCTCATTTTTTACAGTAATTAGGTAATGTGGCAGTTAATATAAAATATAATTTCTGGACAAATGAATAATTAGGTTTGTTTTATTTTAACATTTAATTAAATATATTTCTAACATATTCTTTGCTAATTGGCTATTTTTAAAAAGTGGAATGAATGAATTCACTTTTGAATTTTTCTTTTAAGCTGGTCCTAGGACTTGAACTTAGGGCTTGGGTAGTACCCTAAACTTTTTTTGCTCAGGGGTAGTGTACTACCACTTGAACCACAGCACCACTTCTGTCTTCTTTTAAGTAGTTTATTGGAGAAAGAGTCTCACAGACTTTCGTGCCTGAGCTGGCTTTGAACCATGATCTTTAGGTCTTAGTTTCCTGAGTAGCTAGGATTACAGGCATGAGCCACCAGTGCCTAGCCCATTTGTAGTGTTTAATTGAACTACATGCTTTGCCATGGAATGCCATTTTCACTATGAAGTATACAAGTGGTCACAGAGACTAGAATTCTTTATTTGGGGGAGGGGGATCTGGTCGGGGGGCCTGAACTGTGGACCTGGGCGCTGTCCCTCAGCTCTTCAGCTCAAGGTTAGCGCCCTACCAATTGAGTCACAGAGCCACTTCCGGTTTTTTCTTTTTGCTTATGTGGTTCTGAGGAATCGAACCCAGGGCCTCATGCATGCAAAGCAAGCACTCTACCACTGAGCCACCTTCCCAGCCCAGAGACTAGAATACTATTTGGTGAACATTTCTTAAAAGTGAATGAAATGAGCCTTTACAACAAGAAAAGCAACTATGTATGAGTCATGATATACATTCAAACTAACTTTCAATTTGTAGAGTGGATTTATTGATCTGTTGAGCTTTGTAGCTTCCCAGTGCTGTTTACAGACTATGCTGATGAAATCTGTGTTGAAAATAACAGCTATATTCATTCATTTCAAGACAGTTGGTCAGCATTTGAAAGATTTGTGTGACTCGGAGTGAGTATTTTCCCATTATTTAATGTGTGATGTTAGCAAATGATGCACAGGCAAAAGAAAAAAAAGACTAATGGATTTTAATTCAATACATCCAATCAGAAAATCTTATGGTATAGCTTCAGGCTCATTGCTATGTATATCATTACAACTAAATTTTAAGAGATGACACTACTTGAGTTTTAGTATAGTATTAAGGAATATGTAAGCATTTCCTTTACTGATAATCTGAGAAGGCTACTAAAACTTCTTCCTTTTCTAACTAAGTGACTTTGTGAGGTAGATTTCCTTCATATACTTAAAACAACATACCCCAGCAGACAGAGTGTAAAAGCAGATGAGAATACATGTGTCTTTCATTAGGCTAAAGGATAAAGAGATTCATTAAAGATGTAAAACAATTGTATTATTCTGCTGAAATTTCACCTTTTGTGGAAATTACAGTTATTTTCAATAAATGTATATAAACAAGTACTGTTTTTTTTTTCTTAAGTTTGCAAAACTACCATAAGCACTTCAGTTCTAATTTTTCTTTTGTTTGGGATGTGAAACTAGGACTTGAACTCAATACCTGATGCATTGCTCATTGGATGTGTTCTACTTTTTAACATATCTGTCTGTATCTGTCTGTTTCTTTAGTGTGTGTGTATGTGTGTGTGTGTGTGTGTGTGTGTGTGTGTATCCCCTATTTTTTATTTAATTTATTTTTGTGGCAGTCCTGGGCTTGAATTCAGCACCTAGGCATTGATCCTGAGCTGCACTCTACCACTTGAGTCACAGGTGTACTTTGTTTTTTGTTTTGTTTTGTTTTTTGTTTTTTTTTCTGAGTAGTTTATTGGAAATAAGAGTCTCACTGACTTTCCTGCTCCAGTAGCTTTTTTTTCCCTCTAATTTGTGTTTTTTTATTGTGAAAATACTGTACAGAAGGGTTACAATTACATGAGTAGGGTAATGAGTACATTTCTTATCAAGCATTGTTGCTTCCTCCTTTGTTTCCCCTTCCCCTCCCTTCCCCTGCTAAAGTTGTAAACTGTTTTCATAACGTCTTGTACATATTGTTGCAGTGGGTCCACCTGTATCCCTATTTCAACACTTTGTTTTTCCTTTCCCCTCCACAAATTATACCAACATCCAATACAGTGAAAAGAGGGGTTATATATTGGAAGCCAGCTAGCTTTTAATAGCAATCTATGGCTCTCAGTCTCCCGAATCTGTAGCTAGGATTACTGGTGAGAGCCACCAGTTCCTACCTCTACTTACATTGTTTTTATCAGTTGTGGGGCCTAAACTCTGGGCCTGCGCACTGTCCCTCAGCTCTTCAGCTCAAGGCTAGCACTCTACCACTTAAGCCACAGTGCCACTTCTGGCTTTTTCTACTTATGTGGTGCTGAGGAATCCAACCCAGGACCTCATGCATGCAAAGCAAGCACTCTACCACTGAGCCACCTTCCAAGCCTGTCTACTTACATTTTTAATTAGCTCTTTGGGGGCTCTCAAAAATTTAAAAGTATTAAGAGGTCCTGAGACTAGTATGAGGGCTGCAAAATTAAAATTTTCCAAATGTCAGTGCATTTAAAGATGGGTTTCTCTTTTACTTCTTTGAACTGTCAGTGTGCTTGTCACTAATATCCTCTTAATCTCATTTGGTTTTTTCTATTTCTAATCTACTGTAAAATAACTAGTCTTCAAGTTTTCTACAGAAAGACTGAACATTTCTCAGGGAGGGACTTTCTTTATTCCTTGAGTACAGATTTTCTGCAGACTGGGACATTTTCTTTTTTGTTTGTTGTTTTCAGCCGTGTGTTCTAAGAGTTCAAACTAGACAGTTGTATAACACCTTACTAATAAATGACTACTTAGTCTATGTAAAAGCTTGCTTCCTGATTAGAAAATATTTTCTAATGGCTCACACCTGTAAACCTAGCCACTCAGGAAGCTGAGATCCAGGATCTGGGTTTAAAGCCAGCTCACCAGCAAAGTCTGTGAGACTCTGATCCCCAGTTAACTACCCAAAGCCCGAAGTGGAGCTGTAGTCAAGTGATAGAGTATTAGATTTGAGCTGAAACAGCTCAGGGACAACACCCAGGCCCTGAGTTCATGCCCCATGACTTGCACAAAAGAAAAAAGTTTTTTGAATGTAAGTTCTTAATGTTGTTCTGAAATATTGAGATTGCAGTTAACTATGATGGGCTTTTGGAGTTTTCCACTGTGTTAAAATGAAGATCTGTCATTTACTAAAGCCAGGTGACCTTGAAAAGTTCCTTGATACTGAGCTGTTTTCTCATCTATAAGGTAACCCAATCTAATTCCTCACAGGTTGTTAAAATAAGTACTAAAAGAAATACTGTATTCAGGGGCTGGGAAGGTGGTTCAGTGGTAAAGTGCTTGCCTTGAATGCATGAGGCCCTGGGTTCAGTTCCTCAGCATCACATAAGCAGAAAAAGTTGAAGTGGCGCTGTGGCTCAAGTGGTAGAATGCTAGCCTTGAGCTGAAGAGCCAAGGACAGTGTCCAGGCCCAGAGTTCAGGCTCCACAAACAGAAAAATAAATACTGTATAATAGTCTTAACTAAGAGATACTAATTATTTTCATGATTCCAAAGATATAATAGATAAAAAAATCTTCTTTTTAGATGGCTTAACTTAGGAAACACATAAAGCCATTGTGATGTGTTTAGATAGTTGCATTTTTTTCTAACTAGGCCTCAATATGACAATTGTGTTATTTATAAACTTATTTGTGCAATTAACAGCATTCGTTCATGTAATCAGCATCTCGTTTTGCCCACGAATGGGACTCTTGATCTTTAAATACCATTCAGAGGACTTGGAGGCATTTTCTAAACAGTTGGATTTTTGTCTATTATGTTCACCAGAAATGACTCCGAAAACAGACTCCTTCCCAGCTCCTCTCACACTCTGTGCCAGCCCTCCTCAGTGATATTTGTTGAGAATTCAGCAGTGATGTTGGCATTTAATGATATCTCAATGAAGTATGGAAAAAATGGAAGTAGCTAATGGGCGATAAATTTAGGAACCTGGTGGTGTGGCAGTGTTGGTCATCTTTTTCCATCAGCATCCTTGGTCCTTACCATCCCTTTGCCTAAGAATATGTCTTCCTATTTTGGGAGAGCCCTTCCTTCTTACAAAGTTCCTCCAAAGCCCACACTTTATTATTTTATTTATTTATTTATTTATTGTTGTTTTTGGTGCCAGGACCACAGTTTGAACTGAGCTGATGTCTTACCACTCTGAACCAAGATACCAGTCTGTCTTTTTCTTGCTAAGTGGAGATAGATCTAAACAGAATTTTCTGCCTGGCTGGCTTTAAAGGTCCATTCTCCAAGTCTCAGCCTCCTGAGTAGCTGTGATTATAGCCATGAACCACCAGCACCATCCTACATACTTTCAATGCAACTTCTCCTTACCGCAGTGCCAGTCCCCAAACACAGAGCCTCAGCTAAGTCCTCTAAGACAGAGTTCCACCTCTAGCCTAATACTGGGCCACACTCCTGCCTAATATATATTTCATTCAGTGGAAAGCATTTGACAGTGATCTTCCACCATTGTTTACCTTTGTTTATGGTGGTACTGGGGTTTGAGCTCAACTCACTCAAAGTCAATAGGCAGGCACAGTACCACTGAGCCATGCCTTGGGCCCTTTTTTCCCTTGACTGTTTTCAGGGAGAGTCTGGTTTTTCCTGGATGCAGGCCTGAACTAGAGTTACCCATTTCAGTCTTCCTGTCATTGTTAGGATCACAGGCATTTGCCACTGTGTTCAGCTTCTCTGTTGAGATGGAATCTCCTAAAATTTTCTGCCCAGGTTGGGCTGGAACTGAGATCCTCTTAATTTTGGCCTCTCACATTAATGTAAGAGGATGAACAGATACTACTGTACCAGGCTATGGCTGAGAAGGGGATCTCACAAACTGTGCTGTTAAGCCTGACCTCAAATTATAATTCTCCATTCTCACCTCCCAAATAGCTAGGATTACAGACATGAGCCACAACAGTGACCCATTTCCTTTTTGTTCACAACTCTTACCAAAAAAAGTTTATTTAAATAAACTCAAACATAATACATTGTATATTTGTACATTTGTAAATTCAATGTACATATTCAAATATTAATTATATTCTAAGTACATATTAAATATGTTTAGAACAGAGTGAGATAAATATAAATAAAAAATTCTGCATGCCATTGGATCATTTTGTCAATACTTTGTTATCTCATTATGTTTTCAGATTAATTTCTTGCACCCAGCAGGATTTAGTTGGAATAATTAAATGTTGCTTAAATGAGGTACATAAGTAAGGATGGTATTAATGAGATCACCTTCACAATCCATGTTAAACTTGGATTGCTAAGTCATTTTAATTCTCTCTCTTAAATGCCAACTGAGAGGGACAAATGAGCCATGATACATTCCCCCCTCCCACCAACCAGGGACTTTTGGAGACAATGGCAGGTATAAAGAAGTAATAATTTGCCCTTTGAAGCTATAGACTGGTGATTAATAAATATATAGATTCTAAAGTCTAAAACATTAGGCTGGTTTCAAAGTGGGTGAATGGATAGGATTTAGGTGTGTAAAGAGGAAAAGAATATTTCCTGACAATTTGTTTGTCTGTCTTGATTATAGTTTGCTCTTGACTTATCCTTATGTTTGCATGTTTCTCTACTAAGGTGTTCTGTGTTCCCATCTTCATGATAATTTCAACATTTTCCTTAGCACCCTTCCAACATTTAAGAATCCTTTCTCCCCCTGATTTACACATCACCGTCTCTTACTTGGATCATGGATTATTGACTCAATTTTACTTTCTTGTTTATTCCTAGATTAGTGCTGATAAGTTCTGTACTCAGCCACTAAAGTGATCTTTCTTGGATTTAAATTTGATCTTACCTGTCTCTGTTTTAAAAATCATCAGTAGTTCCTCATCTCTTTGGTAGAAACTTTGAGATATTAAGAGGGTATAAAGGCTCAGTCTTAGCTGGATCCTATTTTGTTGTTTTTTCCTTTGCTTATTCTAAACTTCCTGCTATGCTTTCATCCCCCTAATCTTGGCACTCATTTCCTCTGCCTGAAACTCTTCCCATTTTCTTGGATAACCTGGATTCTCCTGGAGTCTTACTGTCCCAACTTGAATTCCATTTTCTTTTATTCTTTTTCTTTTTTTCTGGTCCTGGGGCTTGAACTCAGAGCCTGGGCTCTGTCCCTGAGCCTCTTTTTGCTGAAGTCTAATGCTCTACCACTTGTGCCACAGTGCTACCTCCAGCTCTTTCTGTTTGTGTGGTACTGAGGAATCAAACCCAGGGCTTCATGCATGCAAGGTAAACACTCTACTACTAAGCCACATTCCCAGCCCTGAATTCCATTTTCTTTATATAATATCTGCTTCATACTCTCCATTCATTCTTCTGTAATGTGGTGCAAAGAACATTGAGAGTGGAGGCCAAGGTTTAACTTCTTATCTTTGCTAGGAGATCTTGTAAAAATTCTTGACCTCTTCCAGCCTGCATTATCTTTATCACACAAGTGTGATAATACCCACTTCTCTTATAAGCCCATTAAGAACATCCATTGACATACTGTGCACAAAAAAATTCTATAAGCATGTCAGCCAAAGATGTTTGCCATGACAACATTGGTGGTGACAACAAGAATGATCCACCCAAGGAAGCATTTAGGTTCACAGCTTGGGTGACCTTCCTGAACCATCCAGGCCAAACTAGTGCTTCCTATGCCTCTGTCCTGGATTGGCACTCAGCTTAAATTGCTTGTAAGTTTACTGAGTGGAAAGAGATGCTTGAACGCAGATCTGGTAAGAAGCTGGAAGCTAGTCCTAAATTCCTGAAGTGTAGTGATGCTGTCATGCTTCATATGATTCCAGCAAGCCTGTGTATGTGGAGAGCTTCTTTGACTATTCTCCTCTGGATCATCTTGCTGTTTTTAATAGGAGATAGTTGCTGTGTGTGGCATCAAAGCTGTGGACAAGAAGTCTGCTGGAGCTGGCAAGGTCACCAAGTCTGCCAAGAAAGCTCAGAAGGCCGAGTGAATATTATTATCCGTAGCACCTGTAGCTTCAGCTTAACCAGTGGTGGAAGAAAAGTGTCAGAAATGTTTGTCTTAATTGGACATTAACTGAAAGACTGGATAATGATAACAATGCATCAGAAAACCCTCAGAAGGAAAGGAAAAAAATTGTATAAGCACTCATATTCCATGCTCATTAAATTGTTATGAATACTTCTGCTGCCTTCACTCCTCTTCCTTCTTACCTTTCTTGTGAACCTCAGCAGTTTTGCTGGAATATTTTTCATGTGAGACTTTGTTTTTTTCAGGAGATGAAGATTTTTCTGAAGGGATAACAGAGCTGTTTTCCCAGCTGTACATCTCCTGCAAACCAGACAAACTTGCCAGGGTAAGTTATTACTTCTTGGTGATTTTGATTCATTTATTTGTGACACTTCAGTGAATTAAAAACTGAGATAGTAACCATTTACCATACGGAAGTAATAGCCTTGGGCAAAGCCTTGCTCTTTGTTGGTGACTTGGGAGCTATATGCATATCTAAGGTCAGAGAGGGGTAGGGAGGTTCTATATCCAGAGAAATATTTAATACAACATATATTCGGTTGCCTGCTCATGCACAGGACAAGGGATGCTTTTTCCTTTTATGCCTATCTTTCCCAGGCTCAGGAGACATTCTATAAACCAGTAAGCACCAGGCACACAATGCTTTCTGGACAGAGGGAGCTGATATAAGTCAGGATGTCCTGTTTGCTCCTAAGTCCTAGGGTAAGGAACGTAACACTTGATCTTGTTGCTTTTGTTATTAGATAATAAATTTTATTATGGAATGTCTTGTGTAGAAGAAAGACATTCCTCAAGGAACAAAGTAGCAGAATTGCACATTCCTGGCCGGCCTGTGCTAGCAAAGTTCTACCTTAAAAGAAGAAAAAAACACATAAAGAAATACATGTTTAAAATCTACTGAATGTAAGAAATAAAGAGTACAGTTTCCTGTGAATATATAATGTCAGGGAGTTTCCTGCTAACAGTAGCCTCTAAACTGGGATGATTTTTTATTCTTTATAGGGAAATAGTAATAACATTTATTATTATAACCACAATTCATTGACATTCAGTACATTTCCAGTATTGTAGAACCATCACCTTTATCGTATCCAAAACATATCCATCACCCTCAACAAAAATTTGGGGCCATTAAACCATTCAGCCCTCAATCCACAGTAGCCCTGAGTTATTTTCTGTATCTGTGAATTTTCTTACTCTTGGTACTTTATTGTTGTAGTCTGAATGTTTGGATTTCCATAATTTTCATATGGTACCACTTGATCTTTTATTCTTATCCCCCAATGCATGCATTCTCCATTAAGCCTTCTCAGAACAATCCTCAGGAACTTATCTTCTGCAGTTCAAGTGCATCTCTTCACTATTCAATCTAGTATTGTTTAAAAATAGTCAAATTTAGGAAAAGTTACAAAAAGAATATAAACTATTTCTGTGATTTTTATGCAAATTCAGTTGGTTAATATTTTCCTTCATTTGCTTAATCACTTATGCTTGCATGTATGTTCTCTTTGTGGACATACATTTGAGATTAAATTGTATATTTCGTAGTTCTCTATTCCTACATATTTTAATCTTGATCTCAGGACAAAAATGTCCCATTATTACATAGCCACAGTATAGTTATCAACTTCAGTAAATTAATCACAATGCCATATTTTTGCTTAATCTTTTGTCTATATTCCAGTTTTGCCAATTGGCTCAATTCTGTCCTTATCAATTTTTTTCTCTAAAAACAAATACATGATCATGAATTATATGTAGTTGTGTATACTTGATCTCTTTTAGTCTATAATAATTTATCAGCTTTTCCTTATCTTTATAACATCAATATTTTTGAACAACACAAGCACCTCCTTCCCTTTAGTAACTAGGATGACAGTATCAGTGACTGGCAACTGGCAAATGTAGAGTTCTTGAGGATAAAATGTGTTTTGTTTTGTTTTTTCCAAAGTATGAGGCTCATAGTAAAAAATCTTCAGTGTTGATGACCCCATTGAAACTAGCTTAGTATTCTAAATATACATGCAGATGTTCAGTAAGCAGACATGTTTCTCTATTTTTATTCCAGGTAATTTGCTAGGTGCTAGGGAAGTAATGATGAGAAGGACATAGAAAAATCACAAGAATCAAAGAAATCATGTTAATAAATATTTTTGAGGTCAATAATTGCATGTGGTCAATAATTCCCCATGTGGTCCCATGTGGCAATTCTTGGAAGGCAGTTTTCAAATAATCGAAATTTTTGTCATTGAGACATAGGATATAGCAGGGGCATTGGCCTGGTTGTCTGCACACTAAGGATGTAGGGAAAAGTGCACTGGAAGGTGTGGTACTGGGAATAATTTATTTTTAAATTTTTCTTTACGTTTTTTACCTTTTTTCTCCAGGCTAACAGGTTTCATACCTTGAGCCACAGCTTAATTACTCACTTTCTTTTTTCTTTGTTTCTTTTTGCCGGTCTTGGGGCTTGAACTCTTCTGCCTGGTCACTGTCCCTGAGCTTCTTTTTTTTTGGGGGGGGGGGATCCGGTCTTGGGCCTGAACTCTGGGCCTGTGTGCTTTCCTTCAGCTCTTCAGCTCAAGGCTTGCACTCTACCACTTGAGCCACAGCATCACTTCTGGCTTTTTTTCCTACTTATGTGGTGCTGAGGAATTGAACCCAGGGCCTCAAGCATGCAAGGCAAGCGCTTTACCACTGAGACACTTTTCCAGTTCCCTTGTGAGATTCTTATGTCCAATTAACCACTCAAAACCCAGAAGTGATGCTATAGCACAAGTGGTAGAGCACAAGCCTTGAGTACAAGAGCCTCAGGGACAGCACACAGGTCCTGAGTTCAAACCCCACAACTGACAAAAAATACAGAAAGGAAAAGAGTACTACAAGAAGCCAAGATGACGATACAGAGTCTTGAAAGTTGAGAGCCAAGGTTCAAAGCCATCCTAGGCATGAAAATCCATGAGATGTTTTTCACCAATTAAGCAGCAATAGGTAGGAAGCAGTAGAGCTCTACCCTTGAGCAAAACTCCCCAAGTTCAAGCCCAGGAATAGCACAAATGAAAAGAATTCTCATGGACTTTTCTGCCCAAGCTGGATTCAAAACACAAATGCTCAGATTTCAGCCCTCTGAGCAGGTAGGATTATAGGTATGAACCATATTTTTTAAAATCTTGAATTGCCTCTAATATTTTTGCCCTCCTTTTCACTTAATTTTTTATTCCTTTTCTCTTTTTTGTAAGTTCATGTCATCTAGCTTATTATTTAGGCCTGGCCATTCTTTCTGAGGTTTTTGTTTTGAGTTTTATTGGTTGTTTTGGAGCTTGTTATAGTACTTTAACTCAAGGGCTGGTCATTGTTCCTAATTTTTTCTCAAGCGTAGTAGGCTTCCCACCTCAAGACACAGTTCAAATTTTGGCTCTTTACGCATTTGTCTTTCTTTCTGCATTTATTTTAGGTGCTGATCCTCTGGCTTGAACTTAGGACTTGGGCTTTTTTGCAGAGTTTTTGCCAAGTTTTTGTTGTTGTTGTTTTTGTTTTGTTTTGTTTTTTCTTTATTGCTAGTCCTAGGGCTTGAATATAGGGCCTTAACTTTTGCTAGTCATAAAATCAGGGCAGAGCCACTGTGTCTGAGGTTTTTCCCTTTCTTTCTCAAGACTAGCAGTCTCCATGGCTTGAGCCACAGATAAAGTTCTGGCTCTATTTATTTATTTATTCATTCATTCATTCATTTTTGGTGCTAGGGCTTAAACTCATGACATGGCCACTCTCCTGCTTGAAGTCAGAGCAGAGCCACTATGAATGAAGCATTTTTTGTATTGTTTTTCTCAAGACTAGCAGACTGTGACAGCTTGAGCCACAGCTTCATTGATGGCTTTGTTTATATAATGTTCTCCACCCTCCCCCCCCCCCGTTCCCCCCCACACACACAGGCAAAAGCTGTAAAGTTCATTTTTCGACATAATATCTTGTACATCTCATTGTTGCAATAGGTCCACCTGTATCCCTATTTAAAAAATTTGTTTTTCCCCTTCCCCTTCCCCTTCACAAATTATACCAACATCAAATACAGTGAAAACGGGGGAGTTATTTATTTTTTGGTTCCGGTCCTAGGGCTGGGACACAGGGAGTGGTGACTGTTTCCTAGACCTGAAATCAGGGCAAGATCACTGTGCAGGAGTCTCTCCCCTGTCCTGAGCAAGGCTGACAGGCTCTGAACCTTGAGATGCATCTCAACATCTGGCTTTGTAAAACAAATTTGGTAATTCATAGCTGATAAGTGTCTCATGGGGGAGCTGGGAAGGTGGCTCAGTGGTAAAATGCTTACCTTGAGCTGAAGAGCTAAGTGACAGCATCCAGAGCTAGAGCGGGCCCCATCACCCACAAAAAAGAAAAAATAAAAAGAAAGCTGGGTGCCAGTGGCTTACGCCTGTAATCCAAGCTACTCAGGAGGCTGAGATCTGAGGATTGCAGTTCAAAGCCAGCCTGGGAAGGAAAGTCCGTGAGACAATTATCTCCAATAAACCACCAAAAAACCAGAAGTGGTACTGTGGCTCAAGAGGTAAAGCACTAGACTTGAGTTGAAGAGCTGAGGGACAGTGTGTAGGCCGAGTTCACGCCCCATGACCAACCAAAAAAATAGATTCTCATGGGAAGACAGGGACATTACCCAGGCTCTAAAATCAGAGGATAGTGGTTCAAAGGCAGCCTGGGCAGGAAAGTTGTTGAGACTCTCATCTCCAATTAATCACCAAGTGTTTGGAAGTAGTATAGTTCTAGTCTTGTGCAAAACAGCACAAGTTCAGGCACCAGTACTGGCACACATGCCCAGGCTGACTATGAACTACAATCCTAAGATTTCAGCTTCTACAGTAGCTAGGATTATAGGCATGAGCTACTACTTAAAAATATTTCATTGACTTTTCTCTTTTTTTGCCATCTTCTCATTATTTTGTTCATTTCTCGTGTGTGTGTGTGTGTGTGTGTGTGTGTGTGTGTGTGTGTCCTGGTGTTGGTTCTAGAGCTTGAACTCTGGAGCCTAGCCACAGTCTCTGAATTTGTTTTTCTTTTATTTTTGATGCTGTTCCTAGGGCTTGAATTCTGGGCCTAGTCCCTGTCCCTGAGTCATTCTTTTGTTGTTGTTGGTGATGGTCCTAGGGCTTGAACATAGGGCCTGATAACTTCCTGGGTTTGAAAGCAGGGCAGGGCCACTGTGTATGAGGGTTTTTGTTGTTTGTTTTCCCTAAAAGGAAGCAGTCTCTGTGGCTTGAGCCACACAGATCAACTTCTCGCTTCTTTTACTTTTTGGCAGTTCATGGAAGATAAAATTCTCATAGAAGATAAGAAGCTGAGGGTACTATATCAGCACCTGAAATCTGAGGATTGAGGTTGAAAGCCCAGGCAGGTAAGTCCGTAAGATATATCTCCATTTAATCCCCTAAAGAGAAAAAGTGGTAGAGTGCTACCTTTAAGAAACATATTTCTATTTCAAGCTCTGGCTTCAAGACCCAGGACTCATACACATTCACAAATCCCTAATGGACTTTTCTGCCTAGTTTGCCTTGGAACCGAGATCTTCAAGTTCTGTCTTTTGTGTAGCTTGAGCTCCAGGTGTAAGCCACCAATTCTCTGCTCATTTTAAGATTTGGAATTGGCGCTTTGTGCTCATCTTCCATTCTGATTTTATTTATGTATTTGTATTTAATTAATTAATTATTAGTTGTCCTACCCTATGTATCTGGGCCTGGTCACTTATTTTGCTTTTTTGCTCAAGGCTGTTGCTTTACCACTTGAGCCACAGCTCTACTTCTGGCTTTTTGCTGGTTAGTTGGAGATCAGAGCTTCATGGAATTTCCTGCCCAGGTGGGCTTTTAACCACCATCCTGAGATTTCATGCTTCTAACTGGGATTACATGTCAGCCACCAAAAAATGCCTGACTCACTCAATTTTAATATTCTTAATAGGGTCTTATACTTTTTTAATTCACATTATAATGATGATGTCGATGATGATGATGATGATGATGATGATGATGATGATGATGATGATGATGATGTGCAGGTCATGGGCTTGAAATCAGGGCATGTGTGCTGTGCTGTCCATGATCTTCAGCTCAAGGTCTGGAATGTTGTCTATTTCTTTTTGCTTCTTTCTTGGTGGTTAATTTGAGAGAATTGTCTCATGGAAAAGCTTGGCACTACTCAAGAGGTTGAAATCTGAGGATTGTGGTTTCAAGCCAGTCCTGGCAAGAAGTCCAAAACACTCTTTCCTTTTTCTTCTAAGTTTTTGTTATAATGAGAAAGATGGGGTGCAGTGGAGTTGCAGTTTCATTAGCAGGTAAAAAGGGTGTTTGTTTTTGAGCAATGGCCTCCCAAAATACACTGCCTCCTGGCTAGGGATGGTGAACTGATGGTTATAATGCCTTCTGTCTTCCTTCTGTGACCTATTGCCCTGGTAACAGATTGTTTACAAAGATGTGATCCTGACTCCTGAGCAACAGGAAAAGGCACAATATCATTCCTGGGTTGGGATGAAAACCAAGTGGATCCCGCCATTTGGTGTGCTGCCTTGCTCTGGGGGGCAGGATGATAGTGCACCCTTCTATGAAGAAAGAAAATAACTTGAACAATTCTGTCCTCTTTGTTCATTTCTGACAGATGAGGGCTGTGAGACACATTCATGGAATCATCTAGGGGACTTGTCCAGGATCTCCATTGTGTCTGGGAAGGAAGGGCCCCAAGTTTTGCTGCAGAGAGATGCATCCTGCAGTGCCATGGCCCTGGTTTGCTCCAGTGCCAGTGATTACCCAGATCAGGAAATGTCACCTGTTGCAGGTAAAATAGCTCTCAGAACATTTGTCCTGATGACCATGGAAGCCCATGCCTAGGCCAGTGTAAGCAATGGTGACACAGTGGTGCTCGTGTGGCTGGGAGTATGGAAGTAGCACAGGTGTGGATGAGAGGTGTTGGGTAGCACACATGGTAGATGCCTTCTGCTCTGCCCACCACATGACTAAAGGTAATGCTGGATTCTGTCTGAAATTAACTAGGGTCTGGGGCACTGAACATTTTCTGAGATGCCAAAGCTCCCATGGGGACACAGGTTGAGGTAGACTAGGTGAAAGGGAGTGAAGGAAACCTGCAGAAAATAAGGAAGTTTTGATTCTTTTTAAAAGTTCTTTAATGGTTAATTTTTAATCAAAATGGGAAATAAATGGAAAAAGTGATTCTAGATCTCAATTTCCTGAATAGCTAACATTCCAGGTGTGACACTAGTACCCATCTCACTCTTTTTTATCTATTGAGTTTATTAGGTTCTAGACACTGTAGCAAGTAGAAAAGAAAAACTTTGTTTTGAAGTTCTATGCTTTAGTGTGTGGGGGTGGGGGAGGGTGGAGAATGTATAAATATGTTTGAATATATGATGGAAAAATAGATTGAGAGATGTGCTAGGGAGGAGTGTTGGCAATTTACAGTGAGGTATGATTTCAGAAAAGCGTCATGTGGTAAAGTGACTTAGGAGATCAAGGCAACTCACCCAGGCCCCAGAATCAGGTAGGGTCATGAGCTCAAAGTTGAGGGTGTCTGGCCTGTCTTAGAGTCAGTAAACCAGTGTGGCTACATCACAATCAGTGTGTGGAGTAGAGGATATGCTTGCTGTAGGACAGGCAGTGGGCAGCTTGTGCAGAGCAATGAGTTACAAGTGTGGTCTCCACCCAGAAGCAGTGATCTCATCCAGGAACTTTAGCAGGTCCAGCCCAGACCTGTTTAGTCAGGGGCTAGGGTCCAGTGTTGCCTGCTTCAAAGAAGCCCTCTAGATGTATTTGAGAACCACTAGCCAAGATAAGTTCCCTTAGACTATGGTAGAGACTTTGGATTTTATTCTGAAACAGAAGCTCTTGAAGGTTGGGAGTGAGAGAGTACAGGATTTAATTTAAGAAATATACAAAGTGGGTGCCAGTGGCTCATACCTCTATTCCTAGATACTCATGAGGTTGAGGTCTGAGAATCCTGGTACAAAGCTATTCTGGACAAGAATGTCTGAGACACTTAACTTGAAGTGGAGATATGGCTCAAGGGGCAAAGTGTTGGTTTTGAGAAAACAAGCTCAACAAATTCAAAGCCCTGGCTCTAAGTTCAAGCCCAAGTACCAGCACAAAACACACAGGCCAGGCAATGGTGGCTCACACCTGTAATCCTACTGACTCTGGTGGGTGTGTTCTGAGGATGGTAGTTTGAAACTAGCCCTGGCAGGAAAATCCATGAGATCTAATCTCCAAATACCCACTGGAAACAGCTAGAAGTGGGGCTATGGCTCAAATAGTAGAGCACCAGCCTTGAGCAAAAGCTCAGCCACATTATGCAGGGCCTTGAGTTCAAGCCCCAGTACTGACACTGACAAAAACATAAGAACATATACACACACACAAACACCAACACAAGCAGTGATGGTCACTCATGGGAAGGAAGCACAGGAGCCCAGTGGGTCCCCTCTCAATTCTCAGGGCCCTCTTGTCCTCTGGAGACCCCCCAGTTTTTCTTCCAGCATAATAATTATTATTACAAAATATTAGAATTATAAATATAATTACTATATTAATGCTATAAGTGCAATGATATAAAACATTTTTATAAAATGTATTAATATGTTACATATTATATTCTATAACATACATACATTATATATTATATAATATCTAGTAAATATACAAATAAATATAAATGTTATATATAATAGATAAAATATACATGCTACAATAGTAAATGAAATATAATGATGTAAGTATAAAAATATTATAAATATACTTATTATTATACTAATTATTCTTCAGGAATCACAATGTGGCTTAGTGGTAGCGTGTTTGCCTGGCATACATGAAGACCTGGGTTTGGTTCCTCAGTAAACAGCAAAAGCAGGATGTGGCGCTGTGTCTTAAGTAATAGAATGCTAATCTTGAGCAGAGACAAGCTCAGAGACAGTGCCCAAGCCCTGGGTTCAAACCCTAGGACTGTCAAAAAAAGAACAATATAGTAATTCTTCTACCTGCTGGAGCCCTGTAAAACCAGACACACTCAATCAACTGGGACCTTGAATTTGAGTTCCACAAACATCAAAGATGATTTTTATTCTAGTCAGTCCTGGGGCTTGAAGTCAAGGCCTAGGCACTGTCCTGGAGCTCTTCTGCTCAAGTCTCATGTTCTACCACTGTAAGCCACAGCACCACTCCAGTTTTCTGGTGGTTAGCTTAAGATTAATGTCATGGACTTTCCTGCCCCGGCTAGTTTTGAACTGAGATCCTCAGATCTCAGCCTCCTGAGTAGCTTCAATTACAGGGGTGAGCCACTGGCTCCAGCTCACAAACACAGTCTTAGCTTCCAGGTCAGTGCCCTGGGCCCCTCCAGGCTAGCTGGTCCTCTTCTTCCCCAGCTTATTGGTGCTGGCAGCAGGTGAACAGGGCAGCGGAAGAGAAGGTGGTTCCTAGTTAACTGGGGGATCCTTTCTGTGTACTGCATGTCCTGCATTAAAAACCCAAACCCCCAGAGACACAAGTTCATTCTTTCAAGGTGGACAATCACCCAGTTCAGAAATTTAGGGGCACCCCTTAAAATCAACCTCTACTCTGATCAGGAGCCCGAAGTGACTGTACCCCTTTTTCCCAGGTTTAAGTTTTTCATTCTCGTTTTCACTATTATAGAGAGTGTGTGTGTTGTGTGTGTGTGTGCTGTTGTGTCTCTTGTCTAGTTGTCTGTGTTCCAGTTATAATATCTACATGTCTATGTACATATGTTTTAAGTTACTATGTACTGAATACCGCTTGTCATCAGTCCAGTTCAGTTCCTGGGTGCAGTGCCTTTTGAACCATGTCTCCCATTTCACAATTCTCACCACCCCTGACCTCAGTTTTCTTAATCTTTAGATTATGTAGTGAATGTTTGGAATTCAGAACAAGCAATTCGGGGCTGGGAAGGTGGCTCATTGGAAGACTGCTTGCCTCACTCACATGAGGCCCTGGGTTCAATTCCTCAGCACCATATAAGCAGAAAAAAGCCAGGAGTGGTGCTTTGGCTTAAGTGGGAGGGCACTAGCCTTGAGCTGAGGAGCTGAGGGACAGCACCCAGGCCCAGAGTTCAAGGCCCATGACCAAAACAAAACAAAACAAAAAAATCAAAACCAAAAACCAAGCAATTCATGTCTACAGTGCATCTTGATCTGTGTCATCCCTTCAATATCTTCCCCCTGCTTCCCCAACCATTCCCTTATTTTTGCGGGTCCTGTCAAATCCTTAGGAGCCAAAGTGGAACCAGCCGGGTGTCCTACATAGGGATTCATAACAGAGGAGAGAGGAGGAAAAAAAGCAGTATGATGCACATGAAAGTTTGCCTTTATAATTTCACAGTGCATTGCTATTTCCTACTCAGATATAATAGTGTAAGCTTATAATGATACCCCAATGTTATCAACAAAAGGCTTCTGTCCAGGGTGATATCACAGAAGGTAGCACTGACATTCATTTGAAAAGTATATCCACTAAAATATTCAAATGGAAGGGAGTCTTCTTACCATAGATATATAAATGAGCTCAAAAAACAAAACACTTAACAAAATGTCTATTGATGTCAGTTAAAATGTTAGTGCAATTTTATTTAGTGTGAACTGTGTTTATGAATGTTTAGATTGCAAATGGGAGTATTTTATTTCTGCCCACTTTCTCAGATCTCAGGAGGTTCATAAATAAAACAAATTTCTTTCTCCATTATTTTGTGATTACCACTTTCAAATGGCTCCCTGCCCATAGATTCTAATATTTGTGTCACAATGATTGGTAAAGACTTGAGCCTCTCCGTTGATTATAATGACTCCCATTACATTCTGAAAGAGATAGTATATTAACTTCATCTTCAGACAGAGAGGTAAATTGATGCCAGCATGCTCAACGATTTTATGAAAGTTCATGCCATCGGTATCCACCATCTTTGGCAGTGATGCATCAAATATTTATTTATTGATTGATTGATTGATTTTATGGTCCAGTCGTGGTGCCTGAACTCTTTGCCTGGGCGCTATCCCTCAGCTCTTCAGCTCAAGGCTAGCACTCTACCACTTGAGCCACAGCGCCACTTCCGGCTTTTTGCTTTTTGCTTATGTGGTGCTGAGGAATCAAACCCAGGGCCTCAATCATGCAAGGCAAGTGCTCTAACACTGAGCCACCTTCCCAGCCCTGCATCAACTATTTAATGAAGGAAAACTTGGAGCCAAGCTCTGTTTTAATGTCTAGGAATGGCCTGGAATTAAAATGTATAAAAACTTCATTTTCATAGAGCTGATGTTCTAGATGAGGATACTAACTGACAAAGAAACAGTTAAAAAATCCAAACAGGCTTGGAAGGTGGCTCAGTGGTAGAGTGCTTGAGACCCTGGGTTCGATTCCTCAGCATCACATCAGGAGAAAAAGTGGGAAGTGGCACTGTGGCTCAAGTGGTAGAGTGCTAGCCTTGAGCTGAAGAGCTGAGGGAGAGTGCTCAGGCCCATATTTCGTGCCCCATGACCCCCCCCAATCCAAACAGTGGCAAACACTATGAAACAAAAGAAAATGGAGAAATGGAGTTATTTAAGTTCTGCCTCAACCACAACCTTGGGTGCAGCTACCTTAAGATGATCAAAAGAGGCTTCCTGGAGGAAGTGGCGCTGTAGCTCAAGTGGTAGAGTGCTCGCCTTGAGTTGAAGAGCTGAGGGACAATGCCCAGGCCCAGAGTTCAAGCCCCACGACCGACAAAATAAAAACTATATAAAAGAGGCTTCCTGGAAATGGTGACTAATGAATTAAGGTGTGAGTTCCGCAAACAAGTCATGAAGGAAAGAGTTGGGGAAAGATGATTTTGGGCAGAGGGGAACACTTGGAGCAAAGGTTGTGAGGTGGGAGACTTGGTGTTTTTGAGGAACATCAAGGTTGCGTGTCACTGGAATGAAATGAGTGAAGAGGGATGGTGGCAGATGCATATGACCCAGAGAAGAGTCTGGTCACATAGGGTCATATAAGCAAGGGCAATCAATGTGGGTTTCTTCTAGAACTTTCCACTGTGGATAATAGCAGGAGGTATCACTATGTGATATGTGCTTTTCAAGGTTCACCATGGTGGCAATGTGGAGAATAAATGATGAGTGAAAGCCAGGAGCCCTGTGTGGCCATTGTTTAGTACAGGTCAGTGTAGATTAGAATGTCAACAATAGAGTAAAAGTAGTAGATGAAGTAGTGTTTGTTGTTTATTGTTTTTCTTTTTCTTTTTGCTGGTACTGGGGCTTGAATTCAAAGCCTAGCAATCTCACTTAGTTTTTCACTCTAGTAATGCTGAACATGTGAGTGACAGCTGGACTCTTGGCCATTTTGGTGGTTAAGTGGAGATAAGAGTTTCACTGACTATGCTGTAGGGGTTGGCTTTGAACTGTGACCTTAAGATTTCAGCCTTCCAAGTATCTAAGGTTACACGTGTGAGCCACTAGTGCCCAGCTTGTGGAAATGGTTTTGTAAAATGAGACATTAGAACTTGCTCCAAAGATGATGTAGGCTTTTGGCTGAAGCAAATAATAAGATAGATGGTAGAACTATTACAATGAGAAGATGGTAGGAAGAGAAATGTTCTAGCAAGCAGGGAAAGGAATCTCAAATTCTGTTTTAGGCAAATAATTTTGCTTCACCATTGAGAGATAGCCTGGCTAACTGGAGCTGTCTAGTAGACAGGCCTTTAAGTCCCCAAGCCTGGGAAAGAGCATTTTGAGTTAGAAATTGCATTTGGTGATTACCAGGGGGAATGGATCATTTAAAGCCTGGAAAGTGTGGAATATCACCAAAGGAGGAAAAAGAAGCAAGCATACTGCCCAAACTTTGTTCTTAGTCTCCACATTAATCACTAGGTGTGGTCAAATACTACAGTCACTGAAACTAGCTACAACTATTGTATTATTTTTTTTTAGGTGTGCCATTCCTGAGGCTTGAACCCAGGGCCTAGGTACTGTGCCTACATGGAAGATTCCTGACTTCCATGATCAGACTTACTGTTTTCCTTCTGACTTTCCTGCCTCAGTCATCTTTCCATGGCTTACAGCCAAGGAGCTTGTCTTGGATGTAAGTGTAAGCCAGTTATCAACAAACCACAGGGTATGTTCAGAAGCAGCCATCTAGGATCTGCTGACTTTGCCCTGGGTCTGCACGCTCCATCCCTGGTCCATAGCAAAGGAACCACAAATGCATAAGTTGATGAACCAATGCTAAAGTGGATGGTTGTGGCTGGGCATGGTTTGGATGTACTGATGAAGCCACTCTAAGGTGGCTTAGGCATCACTGTTGGACCAGGTTTGTTAGATTTTAGAATACATGTTTCAATACATGTTCTAGTCAAGACTGCATACCTTTGTCTCTCCCAATCATCTCACATCCCAAGCAGGGCACACCCCCAAGTTCTCATCTCATTACCCAGTTAAGACTGCTTTGCCCATTTTCTGTGCATAGATTCATTTTTCTGAGTAATTCCTTCTTTATTTTATTTATAACACTTAGTACTAAACCACTGGCATTTAATGATTCAGTCTCTCATCATTCTCTGAGAATTTCTTTTATTCTATGGATCTATGAAATCCTTTGGGGCAAAATCTGTGACTTAAAACCATGTGCCCACCCTACACCATAGGACATTGAACATTAATAAGCCCTGAAGCAAGGCCTGTTGTTTTAGAGGTCATCTTTTTAGGAAATCCTTTTCCCAACTCTAATTAAATTAGGGTTTTTAAAATTTAAGTTTGAAACACATTTCACCCTCTAGGTAACTATTTTGATTGCATTGGTCTGTTACAGGCTATAAGTCCCTCTCTGCTCCTGGTGATATACAAGGTTTCTACTTAACATGTGAAAAATGGAATGCATAAAAAGATCAGTGAAGGCTGGGAATGTGGCTTAGTGGTAGAGTGCTTTCCTAGCATGCATGAAGTGTGACATAAACAGAAAAAGCCAGAAGTAGTGATGGGTTTAAGTTGCAGAATTCTACCTTTGAGCAAAAAAGCTTAGTGGCAGTTCCCAGGCTGAGTTCAAGCCCCACAACTGGCAAAAAATATCAGTGGAGATGGGCTGTGAATGCAGTGGCCTCATGAACAATTATCTGTGTGGTTGTGGTTTTCAAAAGAGCAATAAAATTCACAGTGCAAATTACAGCACACCAGGTCATTCTTTCCAATCTGCATCCCTTCTTCTTGGGAACAAACTCTTCCCTGCAGCATGGGTCTTCCATGGACAGGAGGCCTCATGAAGGCTGATTTATCCTTACCGAGTATGCTTGAATCCTTTGGTTTGCACATCTTAGCTCCACAGAAAGCACCGTTCCCAAATGTTAGGGAGAATAAGCAAGTTGGCAGTAGCCAAGCTGGGCTAGGCAGATGGGGTAATGTGAATTTACACATATATACTTTGCCGAGTCCATAGGTTTCAGAGAAAGCATGAAAACTCAAAAACATTTGGAATTTAAGGGGCTTTGAAGAGGCTTAATTCCTTAATGAAAATTAGCATCATTGTTTCTTAGCTATGAATGACTTCAGGAAAAAAAAACTAAAAATGATATTATTTGAAACTGGGTACTAATGGCTCATACCTCTAATCCTAGTGACACAGGAAGCTGAGATCTGAGGAGTGTGGTTCAAAGCCAGCCTAGATAGGAAAATCCATGAGACTCTTATCTCTGGTTAACTATCAAAAAGCCAGAATTGAAGTTGTTGTTCAAATGATAGGCCATCATATTTGAGAAAAAAAAGAACTAAGCCAATGATACCCCATCCTGACCCTGAGTTCAAAACCCACCAGGAAGGAGAGAGAGAGAGAGAAAGAGAGAGAAAGAAAAAAAGAAGAGGGCAGAGAGAGAGAGAAAGGTAGAGAGAGTGAGGCAGTGATGGGGGGAAGTAATAATAATAGAAATGTAATGACAACAAATCTAAAGAATGTGGCAAAGCCTTTAATAAGTTCTTGAAAAACAAGGGATAGGAGCTCTGCACAAGTAATGGCTGAGGAAGCTTTATTGAAGTAGGATGCCTAAACTGGGCACCTAAGACTCATACCTGAAATCCTAGCTACATAGGAGGTTTATGGTACAAATCCAGCCTGGGCAGGAAAGTCTGTGAGATTTTTACCTCCTTTTTTTCTTTCCAGTCCTGGGGCTTGAACTCTGGGCCTGGGCAATGTCCCTGAGCATTTTTTGCTCAAGGTTAGCACCCTACCACTTGAACCACAGCACCACTTCCAGCTTTTTCTGTTTATGTGGTACTGAGGAATCAAACCTGGGCCTTCATAAGCATTAAATTCTGGAAGTAGAACTGTGGCTCAAGTGGTAGAGCACAAAAGCTCAGGGATAGCACCCAAGAAAGAGATGGAGCACTAGGACTGGCAACAAAAAGAAAATATGAACTATTTACTTTGTGCCACATCAAGTATTTTGGACTATTTAAAGTATCAAAAGATAGTTCTACTTAAGAAATCATGGCTTAAATGTCTGGTGTGTGTGTGTGTGTGTGTGTGTGTGTGTGTGTGTGTGTGTGTGTGTGTGTGTGTGTGTGTGTGTGTGTGTGTCTGTGTCTGTGTGTGTGTGTCTGTGTGTGTGTGTGTGGTACAGAGAGAGGAGAAAGCATGGAAAGCCAAGAGAGTTCTAAATCTAAGATTTCAGAGGCCATCTTTCAGAGAAAGCCTGCAGAACTGGGAGTAAACTAGATCCAATGCTGTGCTTTGGTCAACTAGTTGTAAGAAAGCCCCAACTGGCCACTGGTGTGGATTGCAGGAAAGAGGATAAGGCAGTAAGAATAGAATTAAAGGGGTCTGAGCCACTCACACAAATTCCAGGTATCATTTCCTGGTTATATGTAGGCCCAACCTTTGATCTTCAGTAAAACCAGGAATTCACAAAAGTGAAAACTTGTAAGAAATAACTGAAATAAATAAATGACTAGAGGTGTTCAGCAGCAAATTTTGGCAAGCAGAACACATGTGAACAGAGCAAAATGGAAATGATCAACTCTGACAAGTGGTGGGGGGGAGCACAGAGAGACTCATGCACAGAGCTAGGCTCTGAGTTCAAGGCCCACGACACAAAAAGGAAGGAGTAATGATCAAAACTTTTCCAATTTTGATTTCTAGCATGAGCCTATATATTCAAGCATTTAGCAGCCCAATAGACTTCAAGTAGAACAAACTGTGATCACTTAACACATTGTAATTAAACCATCAAAGATAGAGAACCTCCAAAATCACACAATTCATCACACACAAGACTTCTTCAATGAGATTATGAACAATTCCACGTAAGAAATCAAGGATGTCAACGCACAACAAGTGCAGCAAATTTACAATGCTAAAAGCTAGACTACACAGAGAAATGAATGAGGTCTTATCTCCAGTAAGCAGCAAAATGCCGAGCTGGAGGTTTGCTTCAAGTGACAGAGTACTATGGAAACCCAGAAAGCCAAACAAAGCTAGGTATTCGTTGGTGGCTCATTCCTGCTATTAGATAGTCAGAAGCCTGAGATCTGAGGATCACAATTCAAAGCCACCTTGGGCAGGGAAATCTATGAGACTCTTCTTGCCTATTAACCACAACACCAAAGAATAAAAGCCAAAGTAGAGCTGTGGCTTTACCTTGGGTAAAAGTCTCAGGGACTGGAACTAGGCCATGATATCAAGCCTAGAACTAGCACCTAAAGAAAGAAAGAGAAAAGGAGAGAAAGAAAACAAAAACAAAACAGAAAGCCACACAAGAGCACAGATCTATAACTTCAAGCCCCAGCATGCATGTGTAGGTACACACACACACACACACACACACACCCCAAGATTGAAATACAAGCAGTAATGAGGTTATGTTGAGTAAATCTTTGATGTCCTGAAATCATGAATATAAATGACAACTAGATACCAATTGATATAGATATAGATAGATAAACTCTATAGATTATCTATCTGCTAAAGATAACAGATCTATCTATATCTGTAACAGATTATCTGTAGAAATTTTATCTCTCTCTCTCTCTCTCTCTCTATCTATCTCTCTATCTATCTATCTATCTATCTATCTATCTATCTATCTATCTATCTATCTATCTATCTATCTATCTATCTATCTGGCTATCTGTCTACATAGAGAGTGCGAGACAGAGAGAAAACAATCTTGGGGCTTGAACTCAGGCCCTGGACACTGTCCCTGAGCATCTCTAACTCACGGCTAGCACTCTACCACTTGAGCCACAGCCCCAATTCTGGCTTTTTCTTTTTAGGTGGTACTGAAAAACTGAACACAAGGCTTCATGCCTGCTAGGCAAGCACTCTAACACTAAGCCCCATTCCTAGCCCCTAGTTAAAGGTTTTTAAACAGAAGTACTAGAGTTCAAACTGAGAGCCTCTAGCTACTAACTAGATCCCTCTTCCTCTGCAGGGGATCTTGTACTTGAGCTGACTCCCCTAGCCCCTACCCTTCATCACTTTTGATTACAAAGCAATTGATGAGGACCTAATAGGAAATGTTGATGTTTTCTTTTACCTCATCGATGGTAGTGACTACTGGTAACTCCTACCAGAAGTGGATTTTGACCATGAGTTGCTCCTATTTTCACCACCAAGTTAAGTGAAAGAGAATGGAGAGATGCCCTGTGACCCAGTGATCCTAGTGCAGGGAATCCTGAATAAAAGGAAAGAATTGTGCATACAAATGTGGTAAATTCACAAAAGGAAGAGAAAAGCATCCTGTACCTGGCTTTACCTCCTGATTCCCCCTTCACCTCCATGGTTGAATCTTACTTGGCCATATTTGCAACAATGTATCCTTCTTAGCAGTACTTCCTGTGCCTCAGTCACAGGTTTCAAGTTGCTTTTATTTTCAGGGTTTGTTTTGTGACTTCATCTTTTCGTATGGCCTTTTAATTTATTTTTTGTATTTTTTTGTCCATCATGGGGCCTGAATTCTGGGCCTGGGCACTGTCTCTGAACTCTTCAGTTCAAGACTAGCTAGCACTCTACCACTTGAGCCACAGTGCCATTTCTGGTTTTTTTCTGCTTATGCGGTAGAGAGTAGCCTTGAGGAAGTAAGCCCAGATACAGCACCCAGGACTTGGTTTCAAGCCCCAAGACTGGGACACACACATACACACACACACACACACACACACACACACACACACACACACACACACACACACACACACACACAAGCTACCTACCTTTATGTACGAAAGATACTTAGGTTCTGTGCTCTCTTAAAATGTTTCTAATCATGTACAGTTGTGTAAGTATCTCTCATTTTAAATGATCATTCTTCCCTTCTGTTTAAAAATGAAATTATGAGAGCCTGGTATCCATGGCTCACACTTGTAATCCTAGCTATTCAGGAGGCTGAGATCTGAGAATCACAGGTCATTGCCAGCCCAGGCACAAAAGCCCGTGAGCCTCTTATCTCCAATAAACCACCAGAAAACCAGAAGTGTGCTATAGCTCAAGTGGTAGAGCACTCGCCTGGACTGAAGAGCTCAGGGACAGCACCCAGGCCCAGAGTTTAAGCCCCATGACCAAAAAAAATAAAAAGAAAAATTATCAGAAAAAATATTTTTGTAAAGCAGATATTTTCTAAGGCCAAAAAAACCTTCAGAATTTCTGGTCCATAAAATGTTATGTGCATGGTCTTTCTGTAACTCTCCAATGTATATTCCTATATTTTTAGGGGAAGTTTATATATAGCTTTTACTGTACTACTCAGAAGTGATTTATGCTCAAATATATATCTAGCACCCTTGAATATGCAGTCCCATGACTTTGCAGGAAAAGAATGGAAAGAGATGGAAACCCATGACAGGAATGAAAGGGAGTAAGGCAGTTTGCACTTCTTACTCACTGTGCTCTCAACAGCAGGGGAGAAGGTGGAGAGGATATCAAATGGCACAGATACTGGTAAGGAGTTTTCATTCGCTTTGGCAGTGGTTTCTCCTACAAAAGGGAGATGTATAAGCACAAAAGAAAGGTTCATTGACATTTTTGCTTTATTATTATGTGATTTATTTTTTAAAAATTGAGCCATTTTTGCCTACAAACACAAAATACTTTAGGATGAAGGCTAATAAGATAAGCAGTCTTAAATTTTCATTTCATTTCAAATATAAAAGTATTGATCTAGTCAGGTGCTGGTGGCTCACGCTTGTAATCCAAGCTGCTCAGGAGACTGAGATCTGATGATCTAGATTCAAAGCCAGCCCAGGCAGGAAACTCCATGAGACTCTTATCTCCAATAATCGACCAGAAAACTGGAAGTGGTGCTGTGGATCAAGTGGTAGAGCACTCGCCTTAAGCTGAAGAGCTGAGGGACAGTGTCGAGGTCCAGAGTACAAGCCCCATTACTAGATAGATAGATAGATAGATAGATAGATAGATAGATAGATAGATAGATAGATAGATAGATAGATAGATAGATAGATCTAGCTGGGCACTTGTGGCTTAAGCCTGTAATCATAGTTAATCAAAAGGCTGACATTGGAGATTTGCAGTTCGAAAGCCAGACCAGGCAGAAAAGTCCATGAGACTCCTGTCTCGAATAAACTACTCAGAAAAAGCTGGAAGTGGTACAGTGGCTTAAGTGGAAGAGCTCTAGCCTTGAGTACAAAAAGGGTCATGGATGGTGCCAGGTCCTGAGTTCAAGCCACAGAACTAGCAAAATAAAAAGTATGGATCTACACAAGAGTAGAGTAAAAAGTTTCAGTGACATGACCTTCTAAACAAGAGGAAACTATAGTCAGAAACAGATCAATTGCTGGCAAGGGCTGAGAACAGACACAAAGGTGTGGCTACAAACTGGCATGAAGGAACACCCTCAGGTAAGCCTCATACATACAGAAACTATTCTTTTTTTGCGGGGGGGTCCGGTCGTGGGGCCTGAACACTGGGCCTGGGCACTGTCCCTCAGATCTTCAGCCCAAGGCTAGCGCTCTAACACTTGAGCCACAGCACCACTTCTGGCTTTTTTCTTTTTGCTTATGTGGTGCTGAGGAATTGAACCCAGGCCCTCATGCATGCAAGGCAAGCGCTCTACCACTGAGACACCTTCCCAGCCCAGGAACTATTCTTTATTTGTGTATTACAATATACTGTGATTATGTAGTATAAATATAACTATGATTCTATAGTATAAACATAAATATTATTTCTCAATACAGTGTCATATTGCAAAAGAAACAGTATACAAATTGTAGCTCAACTTTGTCCTAGAAGACTATCCTGATTCTTAGTAAGGGAATCAATATACATTACAAAAATGAATATGTTTCAAAAATAATTGTTCTGTTTTGCCTTTAGACATCTCTTGCTAGATCAACAAGTACATCAAGTAATTTAACTATATTATATCAAATACTGTATTATGGAGAGAACTTTTGCTTTCCAGTAAAGTAAATAAGCTTGTATTACACTTGCCTTCCTACACAGCAACTGGAAAACCAGACAAAATAGAAGAAAGAACTATTTTCAGACTGGAGAAAAGACAGAACAAGACTTTGGTCCAGGAGAAAAGAAAAACAAAGTGAACCCTACAGTTGTGCTTTCTGCCTAGAGAAAAGTTCCAAACCACAACACACAGAGGAGAACCTAAAGCCAACAGAACTCTCACAGGCAAAATAAGTCAGGGATAATGTCTGGAGTCAGGGAAGGCTGAAGCAGCTACCACATGAAAGTCAGAAAACTTCAGAAGATGCAGCTATGTAAGTAAAATGTTCCAAGAATCTACAGATGTGCCCATGTGACTTTATCTGAATAATACCCTGTTCAAGCACTAGGTAATTCCACAAAGCTGGAAGAGGAACTACCTGAGTAGTAAGTGACACAATCCCCAAAGCTCAAGCTATGCTGAAACATCAGGTTTCTAGGCAACCAAAGTGAACAGACTTCATTGAACACCTGAGGGCTAAGAGTGAATTCCGAAAAATTAGGGCTCAGCAGTAAAGATAAACTAGTCTTTAAGAATGAAGGTTACAATAGACTCACTATAAATAAGCCGAACAGAAAGAGGGAGGGGTGACATTGACCAAAAAGAAATGTACTCTTTACCCGACTTATGAAACTGTAACCCGTATCTTTATAGTAACAATTAAAAAAAATTAAGTATGAATCTGAACTATGTATATCATAACTAACTGCCAATTAATGGAAAGTAGAACTGGGCCATTGGTGGCTCATGACTGTGTTCCTAGCTATTCAGGGGACGGAGATCTAAAAATCACAATGGAAGGAAAGCCAGGGCAGAAAAGTTTGTGAGGCTCTTATCACCATTTATTTATCCAGCAAAAATCAGAGGTATGGGTCAATTGCCAGCTTTGGGAGAAAGGTGGCAAGGTAGACTTTTAAGCCCTGAGTTCAAGCCCCAGTTCCAGAACACACACAATGAGAGAGAGAGAGAGAGAGAGAGAGAGAGAGAGAGAGAGAGAGAGAGAGAGAGAGAGAGAGAGAGAGAGAGAGAGAGAGAGAGAGAGAGAGAGAGAGAGAGAGAGAGAGAAATAGAGAGAGAGAGAGATTGAGGAATAAACCGAAGGAAAAAAAGTAAAAGAAAAAAGAAATAACTTCATACAGTACATTTAAAACAACAAAACCCTCTTGTTCTCATACCTTGGAGTTCATTTCAATCTTATTCATAGCTATTTAACTATAGGACTAACAAATGAGGGAAACCATGGGACCTATTCTTTGGGTATGGCTTACTTCACTTAATGTGATTTTTTCCCAAGTCTTTCCATTTTTTTTTTTTACAAAAGGGCATGTGTCATTCTTTCTGATGGAACCATTGAATTCCATTGTGTATGTGTGCGTGCGTGCGTGCGTGTGTGCACGCCCGTGCACGCACATATATATATATATATATATATATATATATATATATATATATATATATATATATATATATATCACATTTTCTTGGTCTACTCATCTACTGAGAAGCATCTGGGTTGTTTCCATATCTTAGCTATGGTAAACAATGCTGCCATGAAAATGGATGTACTGTTAGCTTTAGTGTGGCCTTGTTTGTGATTGTTTAAATGTTAGAATTTAAAGAGAATGGTCAATAGCAAATGAGTCAATTTCATATTTATTAACTATTTTATTAAATTTAAAATGTAAATTTGCTGGGGGGATGGATCAGTTACGGGGACCAGGGAGGGTATGAGTGTATATTTTGTGGGGGAAGCCCAGCTTCCTTGATATAAGCAATTGTGCATATGACATCAAGTTCTCTACTAGTGCAGACATAGAGCATTAAGTATCTCAGTTGTACACCCTCCAGGATTTGCTCTTCATTATCAGCTGTGAGGGTCTATGTGTACCAATATTCTGGCTGAATAAGAAACACCCCATCAGGCATGTTAAAGCATGAATCTTCAGTTTTGCTCCCAAAACACTCAGGTGTTCAAGTAACCTGCTTGCAATGACCTGGAGAGTTCTCTCTCCAGACTCTGAGCTACCAGACTTTGCTTCTTTCAAAAGAGAATTTACTGGAAGTATTCAGAGTCTCTGATTCTTGCTGCATGGCATTAATAAATTGGAAGAGAGAGAGAGAGCTAGACAGGATGAGGATTTTTTCAGGGAGAGATTCTAGGCCTCTTTGGCATGATCACAAGGAGACCCGTGAGTGAAAGTAACACATGCACAAAATTATAAAAATTCAATACCTAAGCCTATATGAAATAACACTGCAAAAATCACAGATCATGCTGTCCACATGTTCTTTTTCTTTTTCTTTTGTCACTCATGGGGCTTGAACTCTGGGCCACGTGCTGTACCTCAGCTCTTCAGTTCAAGCTAGCGCCCTACCACTTGAGACATAGCATCACTTCCAGCTTTATCTGCTTATACGGTGCAGAGAAATCAAACCCAGGGCCTCATGCATGCAAAGCAAGCACTCTACCACTGAGCCACCTTCCCAGCCCCTGTCCACATGTTCTTAATAATCTTTTATATTTACTGCAGAATGGCAAAGGAAGAATTCAAAATGGAAGATGATTTGGATGACTATGGACAATCAGCGCAACTTATTAATAAATTGTGATCGATGCACAGACGCAATGTGAGATAGACACACTGACTGTCAGAAAACCAATTTCCCCACAGAGACACATCACCATATTCAGGTTACCTGGAAGACTTCTAAGATTTCTGTTGGGCATGTGAGTCCATGCGAGCAGAAGAGCCAGCAGCAGGACTCTCATGCTGTGGGGCTTTCTGTCTTCAGCTTCATGGTTTTGGAGGATGGTGGCTCCTTGGTTTTTATGAGAGTCTCCTGTGGGTCAATCTCCTGGATGAACCAATCAGTGCTCACCATCCAGAGGTGTTAACTCTCCCCCCTCCACACCCCATGCCAAAAAAAAAGTCCTGCTTGGGACAGGTGGTCTGGAGGGAATTCCAGCTCTCTAAGCAGATGAGCAGCAAGAACATGGTGAGCTGAGTACACTTGTGTTCACTGGGAGCAGTGAACTGATTATCAATTCCATGTACACAAGTATTTATTTTCTTCAACTTGGCACTTAGTGAAATGGATGGAAGGGAAACCAAGTCTCCATTCTGGCTGAAGGTGAAATGGCAAAGCTTCCTTGCAACTGAGGTTGATTTAGCTATCAGGTGGAAGAAGTGAAGTCCTGGGGGCAGATAGCATCAGAATCAGATGGAACGTTCCAAACCAGCCCAGGCCATGTGAAAGTTCTGGACTCTTTCCTCCAGCTGACCACCCAAAGGACACAGGTACATATGTGGCTCAAGTAGTAGGGTGTTAGCAGGGAGAAAAATAATATCTAAGACACAGTATCCCAGCCCTGAGTCCATGTCCCAGGACATGTCCTAAATTAAAGGAAACCATGAACTCAATGTCTTTCTATGTCCTTTAGAGAAACAGTGATTTCTATAAATGTCTCACAGGATATTCTTTATTAGACATTCCTATGAACTTACCACATTCCTCAAATTACAGTTGAAGGGAAATGCACCTGGTGACATTAAATTTCTAACCATGGGATGAAGTTCACAGTCAACCCCAGGTAGCAGAGTCTGTAGTCCATATATGGATTATATGGGCAGAAGCAGAGGCACTGGCAGAGTGGATGTGTGCTTTTGACACAACAGGAAGAACAGCATGCACTGATGACCTTTGCACATGATTTTCTGACTGAAGAGCTTCACAGTGATATGATGGGAAGTAATAGAGTGGAGTTTTCAGATCTAAGTCACAGAAGGGCAACTCCTCTTCCTTTCCAGGAGGAATCCATCAACTACTCAGAAAAAGCCAGAAGTGGTGTTCTGTCTCAAGGGATGGAGCACCCGCCTGGAGCACAAAGAGACTCAGTGATGCAGTCCAGGCCTAAGTTCAAGTCCCACGACTGGTCAAAAAAATAATTGGGACGTGGGGATGGAATAGAGATATAGATAATTGGACTGCTGGATTGATTCACAGAAACAAGTCAATGGGGCCAAGTCTGGTCCTGTAAAAGATTAGCGGACCAGATTGGAGCAAAAAAAAACCAAGATCCACTCATGTGTTTTCTATAATACACTCAAATCATAGTCACAGATCAACACAAGTCTGAGCAAAGGGATGGAAATGAATCTTCCAGGAAAATTCATCCTCTGAGAAGGCAGGAGTATCCACCCTGTCATCTGATAAAACAGAGTTCTGATTAAAACCAATTAGAACAGACAAGATCATTACAGATAAAGGGAGTGATCAATGAAGAAACAATCACATAGGTTAATATATAGTCCCCAAACACGAAGCACTTAAACATGAAATAAATGTTTTCAGCCTCACAGAAAATGACAAACCCCAACACTCATGTTCAGGTTTTCCAATCCTATTGGAAGCTCTACTTCCTGACCTTCACTTTCATCGTATGTTTATTTGTTGGATGAGGAGTGGAGAGATGATGATTTGGCTGGGGTGGGGGTAGTTTAATTCAAAATGAGATCATGAGATCCCCTCCTCCTGATAATAACCTGGAGCCACCAATACCTCGTCTCATAATTATATTCTTTAGCAACTTGAGAACAGTCAGCTAGTCAAAGGGTAGAATAGAGTGAAATCTCCAGCCAGTCTTGGTGTCAACTCCTACTGTGTGGAAAAATAGGGCTGTGGTTTGAAGTGGTAAATGCAGGAAAATAGGAATCCACTCCACATATCCCTTTTCCTCTCAATTGACTGGGGAAAGGAAATCCACAGTACATAACTCTGGAAAATTCAAAATACTATGACATCATAACGACTAATCCCCAAAGAAAGGTTTTTGACATCTAAAGGTGAGGACACAGAATCTCTACAAATGAGTAAACCCCAAGCCCCGAATAGGAAATGTCAAATACTGGATTCCTCAGGGATGGAAATGATTTTGTTTTATCATTGTTCAACTCATGGTAATATTTTTTTGTCTCAGTCTCAGTCTTATCCTCCAGGAGCATAATTTTATTTTTCAGGAGTGCTTAGGAAAAGAAAGAATTTTCTGGAAGGAATCAGTCTCAGGAACCTTAGTTGGTCCATTTGCCCACGATCCTCAACTTCATGTCTTGCACGGGGCGAGGGTGGGGGGAGATCTGTGTATGAATTCTGCCCATCCATCCCTCCTGCTCACAGATGTCTCCTGGATAATTTCAGATCTGTCCTTCCAGTCCCATCTGAGAGGTTGACAACTCATGGCTTCCTCTGTGACCAAAGATGGTCCAAGGAAATCCATGACCACTTTGAGTAAGAATTCTATTATTATTATATTATCTATCTATCTAATAGATATATCTATACATCTATTATCTATTATATTCCTTCTTTCATTCTTTCAACAATTATGGCTGAGGGGCATCTGCATAGGTCTCACAGCTCTCTTGGCCCATTGGCCATGCTGCCGCCCAGGGTCTCTGCCCAGCTATCTCCACCCAGAGAATCTCATCAGAATCTTATCCGTATCTCCATTCTTGAGTTGTTCTCAGCCAGATGCCCTCTGCCCTCCAGCCTCATCTGTGTTATATTGAAATTCATTTGTAAGATCCAGATTGGACATATTTTGAGAGGTCAGATTAGGAGTCTTTATTAGAGTGTTCATTATTAGTCAGTAACTGCAGGCAGATACATGTCCTCAGAAAACTTGCAGCCTTGAATGCACTTTGTACCATCAGGAAACTGAGCCATGAGGATAATGAAGAACAGAAAAGCAATGTCCAACTCCAGTGAAAAGCCCAAGTGAGATGCCATGGTGATCTGAGGAGACGCAGGAAACATGAAGCATGGTGAAAAATGGTGCGTGTAATTGTTGGGGCCTAAATAGGGTCAAGATAAGGGTCACAGGAAGCTCAAGATTCAAGTTCAAGACACAGGACTGGGATGAAACTATTGTCCAAGTTCCTCTAGGAACTCAGGCACACACATCACATGGGGGTGGGACTTCCTTCTTCTAGGAACTCAGGCATGCACATCATCTGGGGGTGAGATTTCCTTTCCTCTGGGGATTCAAGCAGAGCCATCACCTGGAGGTGGCCTCTAACTTCATCCAACAAGAAGGCAAGATAGTGCCAGGTAGATCCAGTATCTTCATTTCACCTGCTTATACAGACGCTTCTGATTCAAAATTACAAATCCCCATGTCTCATACCCTACTGTATTTAAACCCTGATCCGCCTGTGCCTCCAGGCTGATGCTCCTCTCCAGCAATGATTAACTCCTAACCCCATCTATAGGAGGTATCTGCCTTCTTCTTTCCTTTTGTCTCCTTGATCTTTCCTAACAAAGTAGGGCTAGCTATATCTCTTGTTTACATTAATTTATTCCATTGTAATTATGGAGGTGATGCCCAGAGCAATTCCCATGACCTGAGTCAGGTAAGAATACATTTCCTAACTTAACCAAAGAAGTGAAGGACCTCTATGATGAAAACTTGAAAAACTTGAAAAAGGATATCAAAACAGAACTTAGAAAATGGCAAAAAAAAAAAAAAAATCCCATGCTCCTGTATTGGAAAGATCAACATCATGAAAATGGCAATACATCCCAAGGCTATCTAAAAATTCAATATGATACCTATCAAAATTCCAACCTCATTCTTTAAGGAAATAGAAGAGGCAATCCAAAAATTCAGATGGAACAATAAAAGACCCCAAATAGCAAAAACGCTCCTCAACAGAAAGAACACTGATGGTGGAATATCAATACCAAATTTCAAACTCTAATATAAAGCAATAGAAATCACAAGAGCTTGGTACTGGCACAAGAACAGACCTCAGGACCAATGGAATAGAATTGAAAACCCAGAAATGAACCTACAGACCTATAGCCAACTAATCTTCGATAAGGGAGCTAAACAAATAGAGTGGAAGAAAGACAGCCTCTTCAGTAAATGGTGCTGCCAAAATTGGTTAACAAATTGTAGAAAAACAAAGCTAGATCCTTATATTTCACCCTGCACCAGAATCAACTCCAAATGGTTCAAAGACCTCGGGGTCAAAGCAGACACTCTGAAAACATTAAAGGATGGAATAGGAGAAACCCTGGGTCTCCTTGGCACAGGCCGAAATTTTCTTAATAGAGACCCAGAAACACAACGAATCAAAGAAAGGTTGGACAAATGGGATTGCATGAAGTTGCAGAGCTTCTGCATGGCAAAGAACATAGCTAGCAAGATCAATAGAAAGCCCACGGATTTGGAGATGATCTTCACTAGCCATACAATGGACAGGGGTCTCATATCTAAAATATACTTGGAAATCAAAAAATTAAATCCCCTAAAAACAAATCCTCAAAGAAACAACTGCCCAATAAATAAGTGGGCTAAAGACTTAAAGAGAAACTTCTCTGAAGGAGAAAGAAGGATGGCCAATAGACACATGAAGAAAAGTTCAACATCCCTAGTCATTAAAGAAATGCAAATCAAAACAACATTTAGATACCACCTCACCCCAGTTAGAATGGCAAAAATCAAGAACTCTAATAACAACAGATGCTACAGGGGATGTTGACAGAAGGGAACCTTACTGCATTGTTGGCAGGAGTGTAAACTTGTTCAACCATATTGTAAAGCAGTATGGAGGTTCCTGAAAAGACTTCACATAGAGCTCCCCTATGACCCAGCAATCCCACTTTTGGGCATTTACCCAAATGTTTATAAACAAGGCCACACTAAAGGTACCAGCACAACTATGTTTATTGCTGCATTATTTACTATACCTAAGATATGGAACCAACCCAGATGCCCCTCAGTAGATGAATGGATCAAGAAAATGTGGTATATATACACAATGGAATTCTATGCCTCCATCAGAAAGAATGACATTGTCTCCTTTGTTAGGAAATGCAAAAGCTTGGAAAAAATTATATTAATTGAAGCAAGCCAATCCCAAAGAAACATAGGTCCCATGGTTTCCCTTATTTGCAATATCTAGTATATCTCTTTGTTAAGCAGGAAAGGTCAGATAAGGTGATGTTAGGGAAATGAACCCTAAGATATGTATTCAAATTTTTTTTCTTTCATGCGATTGTTTCTAACGCATATATAAGATTATTTCTTTTTTGCTATATATGTCCCTCCCCCATAGTATAACCCCTACTTTCACTGTATTTGATGTCGGTATAATTTTTGGAGGGGAAGGGGAAAAACAAGTCGTTTAAATAAGGATA